>NC_068987.1:65724252-65725967 GCF_001194135.2 Octopus bimaculoides | reverse complement strand
TGTGTGTGTGTGTGTGTGTGTGTTTGAGTGTGTGTGTATCTATAGGAAGGGGTACCCAAAAGAAACAGGAATTTTGCAATATCATTTTATTCACTTAATTTTATATGTTTTACACTTTTATCGCTTTGAAAGTATTCTCCATTTGAAGAAATGCATCGGTCCAGACGCATTTTCCACTATTCGAAGCCGTGCTGGAACGCTTGCGAAATGAATCTTTTAACACCTCCATCGTTCTTCGATTCACCTCTTCCACATCTTCAAATTTCGTAGCACCAGATTTTATCATCAGTTATAACCTTCGAAAAAAGGTCCGGATCAGCTGCCAACTTCTCTTTCAGTTCACGATACGCATTCAGTTGTGACTGCTTTTGATCTTCTTTGAGGAAGTGAGACATAAGTTTTGCTGCAACACTTTTCATTCGCAATTCCTCGCTCAAAATTAGTTTGGCCGGAGCTCCCGGACACAGTCATATCAACAAGCTCAGGGATTGTTCTGTGACTTTCCTCGAAGATTAGTGCATGAATTTTCATGATGTTTTCATTCGTTCGGGAGGTCGGCGGTTGTTCTGAACGAGGTTGGTCTTCAAGTAGCAAGCTACCATTCTTAAAATGTGGAAACCATTCGTAAACCTGTTTTGCTCATGGCAGCGTTTTTGTAAGTTGTTTGAAGCATAACAACTATTTCGGCGACCATTTTCCCCAGCATTAAACAAAATTTCACGGAAGCACGCTGTCCCTTCGTTTCAGCCATCGCTAAAATCGACGAACAGGAGAGAAGCACTGCAAAAGAATGACACATCACGTGACAGTACGACTGCAGCTGACGACTCCGGTCGGCAGACTGATACTTGATGGTCGCATCGAGTGGATTCTAGCGGCGGAATCCTGAACTACAAAGGGCTTGTCCCACAGAGAACGTTTCCGGTTACTTTTGGGTACCCCATGAAAAAAAAGAAAGAACTTGTTTCACCAGAATCTTGATGTAAAACCGTCTGCTGAAACAAATATTTGTGAGTGTTATTTTGCCAATAAAGAACAACACAAGAGTCCTCTTTGTTCTTGTTTAATTAATTGATTTGCAAAGTCTTTCGCTATGCGTCGGTAACCATTCAAATTACTTGTTTTGTTTTTTTTCTTTCATGGATTTCAGGTCTTTCTTTTTAACGTGTGAGCAGTATCGTATTCTTGCTGCGAATATGTGTGTGTACATGTGTGTATTTGTGTGTGTGTGTGTATATGTGTGTGTATGTATGCGCGCGCGTGAGCATGTGTTTCTGTGTTCGTCTGTGTGTGTATATTTGTGATAGCGATTCTTTATGGCGATGAATTACTGCAAAAGTGTGTAGTTTGTGTAAATGGTTTTATCATTTCCATGTTTATTCTTTATTTGTACTTTCAGCTAAACAGATAACAGCTTTCAGATTCGTTGCATTGGTGCCTCTCTGTTTTCATTTGTTGTATTGTTGTTGTACTAATAGTCTGTATCCATCTCCAAATCCATTTAAACGTATTTCTGTACACGGTACACGGTACACGCCAAGCTATCTGTTCATCTGTCCATACACGCAAAGAAACTAATAGCTATACGTGCATGTACGTGTAGTCACGAAGATATATAAGCACACAGATACACATGCACACATATATATATATACGTGTGTGCGTGCGTGCGTGCGTGCATGTGTGTGGGTGCGTGGGTGTGGGTGTGGGTGTGG
>NC_068987.1:65716704-65724186 GCF_001194135.2 Octopus bimaculoides | reverse complement strand
GGGGGGGGGTGTAAACAAAATATATTTGTCATTCTTGTGAGTTTATCACTTCTGCAACGGTGTTCGCCTTGCCCCAATATATATTGTTTTTAATACAGCATGTCTACGAAGCGATATTGCCTGCGACTTAAGCCACAGTAAAATTCATTCCAACGGTGTATATACTTAGTTAATTATATTCAGTTAATTAGACAGCATAATTAGTTCATTAACTAACTAATTATACTGTATAATGTACTGTTAAATTGGAAAAAAATTTATGGTATTTTTTGTAATTTACATTCCCCAAAATATTCATAATCCAGCGAAGCGAAAGTGGATTTAACCATCAGAAGAATTACAGTGGTGCCTCTTACCTGAGAGCTCTTACGGTACCTGCATTGATAATTTATCCCTATATACTCATCCTGTATGTGCATGAATGCCTCTGTGTGTTTGTGTGTGTGGTGCGTGTATATGTGCGTGCATATGTGCGTGCGTGTGTGTGCGTGTGAGCGTGTGTGTATGTGTGTGTCAGTGTGTGTACGTGCATATTTGTGTGTTTGTGTGTGTGTGAATATGTGTGTCTTAAAACGATTGATTCGTTTACGATGAAGTTGGAGTGGCTACAGAGCAAGAAACACTACAACTTAAAATAGATACTATGAATTACATGATACTGCTTTTTTATTATTATTATTTCAGCATTATATCCTTTCCATGTCATTATTATTTTCGCTCTCATAGAGAAAAGGAGAAAGTTGAACTGCTAGAATATGTACTGGTCCTAAATTAAGGATTTTCTAAAACGTTATTGTTTGGTGCTCATTTTCCAAAATCCTCCGGGAATAAATTATTACATATGTTATTATTAGTCTCTTAAATCATTCAATATCTCCCAGTAATTCAACTATTGCATAGAAGCAAACTTATTTGGATGTAATCATTGGGGTGTTTTAGTTAAGTAGTCACCTGGACAACAGGAGACCATATCAGGCAGTAATAATCTAGATTACTATGAAGAAATGTTCTCTATGGGATGGATTATAACTTATCCTGTTCAAATGTTCTGTCCTGTTAGTCTACTGTACATTAAATCTATTTTCATAAAGAACGCTTAAGGCGGCGCATCATTCCTCATTTTATTGTGTTGTCCGGTAAGTTCGTGCCGATTTTTAAAGGAAAGAAAAAGGTCAATAAATACTTGCCGTTACATTTTTAATCAACCAAATATGAACCATTTTGTTGCACAATGCGTCTCCATCTTTCCTTTAACTTGAAAATACCCTCTTCCCAGAATTGAGATGGTTTCATGGCAAATAAGTCGAAAGGTAAGCTACTATAAATCGGCACGAACTTTCCGGACAACCCAGTACTTTCCACTGAATTATATGGCAGCGTGTTAAAATGCACACACGGAGACTGTTAACGAATTGTTTGAAATTTTCTAGCAATCAATTGCATATAACGTTAATCTGTTCAAATATGTATTTACTTCACGAGATCCTTCTACATATTTTTGATATAACGGAATACTTTTCAATTGGTTGTAAACATTAGTATCACTAGCATTATTAATTTAGTGTAGATAGTCTCTTAATTAAGTATTTATGAGAGAGTAACCTAAAGCGGTTCTCTGATACTAATGACTATGGGCTGTTCGTTACTCATATAGGTTCAGTTGGCTTCCACAAATTAACTTTTCAGTCGTACAAGGTTCGTCGACCCATCTTCAAGTTTTCTAAGATCACATTGATTGTGGTATAGTAAACCCGTGATAAACTTAGCAAGGTCAAAGATCTTGATAATATGTGACGTACCACATCAGTGGTTAATTAGCTATGCTGTTGTTGTAACTACTAGTCGTTATGATTCAGCAAATGTTTTAGTTGACGTTTACTTGGATGAAAAGCTTGGTCAGTGTCAACGAGAAAGCCGTAGTCCTCTGAAAGGTCAATCAATTTCTCTCAAATACTTTGTGGCTTTTATAATATTTCAAGTACGAGTGACAGATCTGATATCTAAGATTTTTTTCTGCTTCTCTTATGTTATAGAATTTCTTATGTCTGCCTCAAAGTGCACATGTAAGGAAGCTTTAGAAATATATACGAAGTGATTTCTTGAAAACCTAGGGAACCATCAGATTCTATTGTTAAGTTTATGATCATTTTATCCATATCACGTTAACGCTTTTTCTAGTGTTCTATTTAAAATTAGCCGTTATCATCTCTCCATGTAGAGTTGTAGTGTTGAACAACTTAGCTTACTCAACTATATACAGGATTCACGATGTAGTAGAGAAAACATTGATCATTCGCCATTTAACATACTTTGGTATAATCAGCAGCAACTAAGTAATTAACATCAAAGACATTTCCATTATGTGACGCTGCGACTCTGTTTGCTTCGCAGATATGTAGAAAACACTATGGTTAGCTTTTATGTTTAAATAGAATCCTAGTTAATTGCATTTCGCATATGTATTTATAGAAACATTTACATATGTATATGTTTGCATAAGTATATATGCACATATAAACACGCTCACACATGTGTCCTGGTGAGTCGCAACAAATACGCGAGGCATTCTAGCCAACGTTAAATATTTAAGAAGTTCGATTTCTTTACTGACATTTTCAGGGTTTTCCTTCATATACCCTTTTCCCACCTCTACTTCTTTTTCCCATATAGCAATCGCCGATAACTTCTATGTCCGTAGTCAGTGAATGCGAGATGAGAGTTGTGAGGGGCGATGGCTGTCAGTGAGTCGATTGATATGAATTTCCTCGTAAAATGTCAAAATTCAGCCACAAATATGTATATTGAAGAGAATGCAGAGGTAAACAACAACAGTAGTTTAAAAAAAAACAGGAAAATAGCTATTATAAATGAACGAATAAGAGAAACTTGATGACGTATATCATGAAAGTTTGAGTAAAAGAAAAGTGCATTTTATATATAAGTGAAAATCTAGGATGAAAAGTTTGCATTCAAATGAAAGCTAAAGCAAACATGAAACATTTTAAAACGTTTATTAATTATAAAAATGATTTTGTTCTACTCAAGCAAAAGTTAATATTTTAAAAATTAATATTAGTTATAAACAAAAATATTTCTGTTTATAAATTTTTTTAAATAATCCCGAGACAAATAACAACGATATTCCGAATGAATGTATAAACAGAAGTATTTAATTAATTATTAGTTTAAAAATAAAACACCAAAAACAATTACTTCTATTTCTGAATTTCTAATCACAAAATTAATTAATGGAATATAAAACTACAGACATTAAAGCATCAGACTGTAGGTGAAAGTTCTGTTTTGAAAATTTTAAAGTGCTGTAGTAAATATTAAAAAAAAAAGTAAGAAGAATTACATCTACTGAGTTAAATAGCAGCAATTTTTAAAAAATATTTTGGCAGCGTATTAGGGCGGTTGCTTCTCAACCGTATGGTCATGGATTCACTTCCACTGCGTGGTCCCATGGGCAATTGTTTTCTATAGCCTCTGACTGACCAAAGCCTTGTAAGCGGATTTAATAGACAGAAATTGAATCCCATTGTGTGTGTGTGTGTGTCCCACTGCGGCTCAACAAACGGTTTTGGTGTGATTACGTCCTCGTACGTTAGCGGTTCCGCAATAGAGAACGATAGAATAAGTACCACGCCTTAAAAAAGAAAATCCTGGGGTCGATCTGTTCGACTAAAAACCTCGACGGTGGCGTCCAAGCATGGTCGCAGTCAAATATGACTGAAAGAAGTAAAAGATATATAATAATAACTGATTACAATATATTGGTTGGTTAGCTGATTGATTTCTCCAGTCATGCCTTACATTGTAAAGAGAAAGTAGAAGAGAGAAACATAAGAGCGATGCAGGGAGTTAGCATAAGATATACAGGATAAATGTACACACTTGGTTTGGTGGCAGGCAATGATTAAAAAAACGCTACACATACGCACACGGTGAGAGAGATAATCATAGACACAGAAGTAGAGGGAATGGAGAGTAAATGACAGAGTAGTTAGAGAAGAATAAATGCGGGTCAGTTCATAATGAAGTGTAAAAGATATGGTTGAAATAAAGGTTACAAAAACAAAGTAGAGAGAGAGAGAGAGAGAGAGATAGAGAGAGAGAGAGAGTAAAAGGGAAAGAGGAGAGAGAGAGATAACATGGGGAAGGTGATAGGTGGCAAAGTGAGAAAGAAAAAAGAGTAGGGCTAGTGATAGGTATAGGTGAGAGAGAGAATAAGGGATCTAGAGAGAGGTCAATTAGAAACATATAGAAAAATGAAAGCAATCATATTTGTAAATTAAGTTGAAAAATAAATAGAAACCGTGTAATAAAGACGAGAATCATCAATTAATTGTAAACAGTTCCAAGTGTAAGTCAATATTGTGCTATAAAGACAAATAAACATAACATGTTTGAATTAAATTTAAACAGAGAAAATATGTTCGTATTAATATAAAGTGACAATAAATACAGACACGTTCAAAAATATGTGTGTGTGTATATAAAGAGGTACAGAAATATATATAAACATACATGAATACACTAATACAGTTATATGCATATGCACTCTTAAACATATACTAGTATACATACATAGACATATATATTAGCACACACACACACATATATATATACATACACACGCATGCACACATGTGCTGAAGGCACGTTGCTCAGTGGTTACAACGTCGGGCTCACGATCACGAGGTAGTGAGTTCGATTCCCGGACCGGGATGAGTGTTGTGTTCTTGAGTAAAACACTTTATTTCACATTGCACCGGTTCGTTCAGCTGTAGAAATGAATTGTGACGTCACTGCTGCCAAGCCGTATCGGCCTTTGCCTTTCTTTCCCTTGGATGACATCAGTGGTGTAAAGAGGGGAGGCTAAGAATGCATGGGCGACTGCTGGTCTTCCATAAACAAATTTGCCCTAACTTGTGCCTCGGCGGGTAACTTTCTAGGTAGAAAATCCCAAGGTTATTATTGACCGAAGGGGGTTTTACACTTTATATATATACATATTTCTTCTAAATATTAGCATTCCTTTCATCGCTTTTTATAAGCAAGCAATTTTATAGAAGTTAAATTATAATTACTGTATGCATGCAATATTTCTTGTCATTACCTGATAGTGACAAAAGTATGCTTCCAAAGTTACCCTCATATGAAGGGTAACACTCTAGTATCAATTATCGATTTCAAATTTGGACACAATGCCAGCAATTTCGAGTGAGGAGATAAGTCGATTACATCGCTCCCAGTATTCAATACTGGTAATTATTTTTTAGACCTCCTAAAGGATTAAAGGCAAAATCGACCTCGGCTTTACTCTAGCATTGATTATTAAAGCAAACCACTAAAGAATTTATTGAGAATACGAAGGCATATATCAACAATCTCATGTATAATGAAGCACAATGTGTATCACACTCCAGTTATGCCAGAAGAAAGACACTAAAGCTACAAACAAGGTAGGTGTGAGTGACAGAGATGTTACATTCAGGTGAACATTAATAAGAGATTTTGTTTTGAATTCGATGGTATTTTAATCAAAACGGAACTGCAATATTTCTATATTTCAAAAAACGCTGCACAAGTTATATCTGCACTGAATGATAAAACATTGAATGATTTCTATAATAGAGGAAAGAACAATCCAGATAACCTGCTTGTTGATCATAATGATGTTGATCATAACGAAAATATAGAAAACACAACGAGTGGAGGAAGTGCGGTAAACTATAATGTCTCTCAAGTGGATAAGAAAAATAAAAGCTCGTAACCCAGTAAAATAAGTGGAAAAAAAACAGATAATGATAACAATATAAGTAATAACATTAACAATAACCCAGAAAAATAGAATACTTATATGAACACAAATTAAATATGAATACTAATATCAAGACAAATAAGAAACAGAGTATCCTAGAAAAAACCTGTAATAAACAAAATGGATATAATCCTATTGACGGAAAAAAATTAGGCACAGCATTATTAAAAAGGAAGCTGAAAAGAAAAGTCGTGATGGTAAATTTAAAAACCACTACCCGTTAAAAAATTTTTGCAAGCAAAAAAGTTTAAAATATAGATGTGATGTAGAATCTGAGGTACAAAATTACTATATAGGTCCACTGAAATTACATGAAGAGAAGAATATCTAACCATGAAATCACCTTTAAAGGCAAGAATAAAATAGCTAACACCAGCTTAAGCAGATTAACATGAGAGATAAAAGATAAAAACAAGGGAAGTAATTAGCCGAGCAAAATCTTATACCCACACATAAGGGGACCATCAGGAACTGCTCGGGGGAGCAGGTTATTGTAGCCATCCTGCACACTTTCTTTTCGTTACTGCAAATAGCAGCCACAGTCCCGTATTGCCTTCGTAGGCAGATATGAACTATGGAGAGGCACTCTTATTGCAGATAATTTTCTGTTTCGCCAGGGGAAGGGTATTGTGGCTTTGTTTCTGTGCGATTGATGCACTTACTGATGAAAATCATTTCCTCGTCTGGAAGTGCCATGACACTAGGTCGGATATAATATCTTTCTGATATTTTTTAATGGCCTCCGCTTTCTCTTACAGTGAATGAGTGATCCACTTATTTGTAATATTTGCAGAGGATATTTTTTACCTTTGAGTATGTTTCATCATTAGTGTTTCTATCTTTGTACAAAGTATTACCGTTGTCTTCCTTGTTGACACTGTTGTAGTAGTCAGCGGCAGTGTTGATGTCGTTACTGCTGTTGATTCTTATACTATCATTATTGTTGCTATGGGTTTCGTTATTGTTGTTGTTTACGATTTCATAATTAGTGCACAAAATGCACTTTGTAATCGTCAATGCAGGCATAATCAAGACACATAAAAATGAACAGAATATCAACATACCAGACGAGCAACAAATGTATCCAACATAGTACATAGAGTTGGTCACCCGTATATATCTATTTAAGAAGCGAGATTTTCGAATTGCATCTTGGTACACATGTATATGCAATTCGAAAAGTCCGCCTTTTACATAGATATATACAAGTGAACAACTCTATGTACTATGCTGGACGCATTTGGTATTCGTCTGGTATGTTGATTTTTTCGTTCATTTTTATGTGCCATGATTATGCCTGCACTGACGATTACAAAGTCCATTTTGTGCACTAATAATGAAATCATATGATCTGCAGCTGAATCTGTTTTTAAGGAGCTCGCTTCGAGAGTTGCATTTCCTTCGCGTTCGGTACACTGTATTTATTATGGTAGTTTTTGACTTTTAGAGTCTCTCATAACGTGAGGCATTTATGTATAGTACTGCCCTTAAAATAAATAAATATATTTAAAGGGAATAATTAAAATGTTTTCCCTTATGCGATTTTTCACGCTGACTACTTGATAAATTCTTATAAAGATTTTATCCTATTTTTAAATACACACACACACACACACACACACACACACACACACACACACACACACACACACACA
>NC_068987.1:65702225-65712225 GCF_001194135.2 Octopus bimaculoides | reverse complement strand
TTTCCGCAATTTAACATCTCGATAGCATCTCATTTAGCATAATGCAACAACTCTCTCAGACAAGCAACGTGTACAGCGTAACTGATATGAAAGAAATATTCTGAAATATACTAGACTCAGAAGCCACACACGAGATTCACCATCTCTCCACCACACGCGAGATCCACCCTGCTTCATCAATATCTCATGTATTCTAAACTCTTAGTTTTGTATACCCATTCCATCATCTCTCTTATCTAATAAATCCACCCGCCGAAAGATTAAGTGCCACTGTTATCATGGGAGCATTTATTCATTTATTTGATTGATTGCTTTAGTTTCCACTCTGGCATCACAAGGATTACTGAAGCTAGAAAGTCTGAATGGTTTATCAGTTAATATTACGCAAAATACTTTCCTTTTTCTCTAATTCTTTGACATTTTCTTTTTGTAACATGTTAGTTCAATATTATTTACACAGTTCTCCTCTGTGCAATGAATATGCCAGATGCTGTGCAAGCTTTAAATTAGCAAAACTTGAAATAAGTTAAAAGATAAACGAAATGCAATATAAATATGTATACATAGCTAAGCCACAATACGGCTTCTTTTAGATATTGGTGATTTAGATAATTGTGAGTGCAAAATACATTAAAATACTGACCGTCTAAGAGAAGAAATATTTCTCCTTCCTCGTGAGGCTGTGTAGCAAGTAACTTACTTCCCAACTACATGGTTTCGGGTTCAGTCCCACTTCACGGCACCTTGGGGAACTGTACTCTACTGTAGCATGGACCGACCTACTCACCCCCACCTCCTCCTTTTTTATATACTCAATTTCTTTTCTTCTTAGGGTCTACTTATAGGAATTTAGTGTTCTTCCTTTTCCTTGTACGTGTGGTTTTGACTTCTTGGAACGGTTCTGTAACCTAAAAAGTGTCATATAACTAATCCATCAGTATTTCTATTCTTGTTTTTCCTTTTCTATGACTTTTTCCTTAAGTTGATTTCTATGTCTTCTATCCATTCCACTTCTGTTTCTTACACCTTACATCATTCTTCCTATGTATGTTACAATTTCTCCTTCTTAGTATTGCTTGCCATTTTTAACATTCTTACATATACCTTATCACCGATTCTAAAGAATTTTGGCATGTCTTTACTAGCACGTATTTTTTTCTTCACTAGTAACAATTTATCGAATACTGACTTCACCATTCTGGCAAATATTAATTCTGCTGGCGAAAATCCTTGTGATGCATTTGGGTTCGGAGTAATCCTGTATACCCTTAAGAATTGTTGGATCACGTCTTCATCTGTGGTTTCCTTATTAGCTTTCATTAAAGCTTTTTTAAAAGTGTTCACGAACCGTTCGGCCTTTCATTCGATCTAGGGTGAAACGGTTCAATAGTTTTATGTTCTAAAGTGAACATCTCGCAGAATTTTTTTTAACTCACAAGATACAAACTGTGTTCTGTCAGAAACAATTATATCCGGTACACCAAATCTTGCGAACAGCTCGTGTAAGAAGTTTATTACCGTATGTGCGGTTGGTCGTTTACACCTTGCGGTCTCAGGCCATTTTCTGTAGCTATCCACCACTATTAAGTAATAATATCCAATTACCGGCTCTGCAAAATCGATATGCAATTGGGGCCATGGTATTTTCACTTCCAGTCAAGGTTCACATGTTGTAGCTGGTAGTTTCGCTGATAGCGCACATCTTCGCAGCCGTTTACAAGGTTTTCAATTTCCTTGTCTTTGCATTCGAAACTTTACATCAACGCTTTCATTCTAGAGATTCCTGGGTGTCCAACATGGAACTCTTTTAGCATTCTCTTCTGCAATGTCTGTGATATGACCACTCTCTGAGCGTACATTAGTACACCATCACATATAGAGTACACGCTCACATTTTGGCGATTCTTTGCATCAGACTTTTCTTCATGTCCTTTTGTCGACCACTCTTTTTTTTTGTTCCATTAATAAATTTGTCATGTCTCACGTTTCTTTTTATTTCTTTCAAAGTTATTGGTAGTTCACGCACGATGTTCCACTTCACTGGTTTTGTTTCCGCTTCCGCTCTTAGCGCTGCTATTACGGTGTACTCCAGTGGTTCGTTATTTCTCGGAATTAACCTACACAAACCATCGGTATGCTCCAACACTTTTCATTTATGATTGTGATATCACTTCCTGTGTCTAATTGCATTTGACTCTAGTGATTTTAATTTTCACATTTACGAATTTTCTGTTTGTTGTTGTTGTTGCGACTTTTTTTGCACTGGTCTTATGTGAAAGCACACTTTCCGTTAAATTTATTCCGTGTCATGCCTTAATTTTAATATCATGTCATACTCTTCCGACAGTTTCTGCAATGTCAAATCCCGGTTTATTTCCAATTTTGCTCGAATTTTCGCTCGGATTTCTGCATCCCTTTTATCTCTACTCCAGATTCTTTCAAGTGTTTGATTTTTGCACAAAGATTTAAACATATCCAGCCTAAATCTCTCATATTCTTTGTTGACCCTGCCTGTGTAAGTAGTGAAGTCTTCATCTTCGCTTTTTTCTATGTTTAAACATTTCTATCTAGTATTAAACAGTGAGCTCTTTTCACTAGACATTTAGCACAAAATGTCAACTGTGCCGGTGAAATTTATGTCGGACGCTTATTTTGGCAATATGAAGTTACTATACTTTTCATGCTCTGCCGTCGCTTGTTTTCTAAAAACTAGACGCGTTTTCATTTCGTCCGTCCAATCCTGACATTCTTTTACAAAAATTTGTTCAAATCTTCGAAATTAACCCCCGAAGGTTATTCCTTCTTCGGGGTCATATTTGAATTCGTTATGGAATTTGCTACTTGGTCAGGCGAAAACGTATTCTCCGGTTTAGTTATCAACTTCATTAGGTGTAACATTTGCTGCTGCAAACCTTCTTGTTGTTCTCGTTCCTTGAGTTGTTGTTATTTTTGCAACTCAACTACCCCAGCTAACATGTCTTCCGCATTTTACGATTTTCGTAAGTTTGCACAAGATTTTTGATTCTCTTTTGTCGAATTATTTAATTTTTCACGTGAATTAGTTTAAACTCTGTGTGAATGTAGTTTTTTTTCACTCCGCGTAAATTTGTTTTCCCTCGTCGCCACTGTTGTAAAATGGGTTCCTCCCACTGGTGTGATGTATGACTGCCGATGTACTGTAGTTGCTGTTTTACGCTAGTAGCCACAATAATTACTAGTCATGAGATTTTGTTGTACCTCTTCGTACCAGAATAGTAATACACAAATTTCTTCTGTCTTACTATCACTGATAGCTCCACAAGACACCGACGAGAACTGTCGACTCTCAACTCTTCGACTTTTACCCTCTCTTGATGACCGGTTATTGGTCTATTTATAATGGCCGTCTCCTACCATTGTTTACCGGAAGAGATATACTGTTTCACTATACAACAACAAGAAAAGTATGTATCGTCAGAGAGGTCAGTTGCCTTGCTTATATGAATATCTCTTCAAAATTCGAAGAAAAACATAACTACAGGTGACTGCTCTGGAACATCGAGCTTTTATATCCAGATTATAAATTTACATTTATACCAATATTAATTGGTGTACATAGATTTGTAAGTAAATGTCTAAATCACAATCTGGATAAGCAGGGATTTCCAGAAAAAGAAACCAACCAGCTAACTCGCACATTACAAATACAATCTGTAAGTGGAACAGTAAAATTATGCAAGATTTTCTAAGGTTTAAAATTTGAATTTGTTTTTGCTATCTACATTCCAACGACGGAGACTTCTGTCTTTGTTAAACAGCAGCTCCTTCAACAGAAGAAGATATCAAACAATTAAAAGCACAAGAGCATATACATATTATCCTGATGTCGGCAACGAGAACGCGGCCCGGCTTTTAAGTCTATCTGCTACGTTTCATCAATTAAGGAATGATTACCCAAAGTATTTAAATTAAACACTTTCAAATTAGTCTCACAACTGCGTAAGGAGCATTTTAGGGAACGAAATGTGGTGATTGCTTCACAATAAACGCCGTTGATATATAAGTGTTGGTTTGCATATGTGTATGCTTAGTGTGACAGTGATGGTTTACTAGAATCGGTATAGACTTTACATATTTTATTTCGAACTCATTTTTCAGAACTTAAATTTCACAAGAGTCAAATTTGTGTCTGTCTGACTACAACTTGAACAAAAATTCTGAGATATTTTGTAGACATTTTAAAATTATATTCGTTCAGAAGTTAGACAGAAACTAATATTTCACTACATGTTGGTTCAATTGCTAAATACGATATGTGACATTTCTCTTTCTTTTACTTGTGTATATATGTATGTATATGTGCATGTGCAAGTGCGCATGTATAAATGTATGTTTCTATGTATCTATGTATGTATGTTATACATGTTATGTATATATATATATATATATATATATATATATATATATATATATATATATATATATATATATATATATATATATATATATATGTGTGTGTGTGTGTGTGTGTGTGTGTGTGTGTGTGTGTGTCTTATATATTATGTACCTATATATACACAAATACATACATACACACATACATACATTCACACACACACACACACATATATGTGTGTGTGTGTGTGTGTGTGTGTATGTATGCGTGTGTGTGCATGTGTGTGTGTGTGTATTATACATGTATATGTGTATATGCATATATATATATATATATATGTGTGTGTGTAAGAGAGAGAGTGTGTATATGTATGTATTATGCATGTATGTATGTATATATGTATATGTATGTATGCATGTATCTACGTGTACATGATACCGGCGACTACAATTTGTAGATGATTATGGTTATTCACGTGAAATAATTTCACTTGAAATAACATATCCGATTCCATATGTATCTTGCTAAAATGCTGTCATGATATTTGGCGAGAATACTTTGACATCCTGTTGTCTTCTTGAAGTAGGCATGAAGCATAACATTTTTTATGATTTTTTTGTTTTTTTAGTCGAGGGAATTGTGATTATAAGTTATCTTTCAGAAATATATTTCATTTCACCATTCCAATATTTCATTTGAAATATGAAACATGGTTGTACAGAAGAACATTTAATATTATTGAATTATATTCACTGCACAGTAATCGATCGAATCATTCACGCCAAAAATGCCTTCGAGGAAAACAAATTCCACATATAATCTTCTTCTCTACCAACACCACCACCACTACTACTACTATTATCAGTACTACTGCAACTATTACTACTACCATCACTACTACTACCACTACTACTACCACTACTACTACTGCTGCTGCTGCTTCTATTACTAGTACCACCACTGCCGTCACCATAGATTTTAGATTTGCATCTGATTACCAACTTTATTTGATTCACCTCGGTAAGTCTCTATTGAGTTAGTTTCATGATCCGATTTTGATATTCTGTTGAAGAAAAAATCCATTGAGCCTGGTCATTCTTGATATGATTCTTCTATATATTTGTGCCTGTGTGTTAGTGTATGTGTACCTAGTCATATATAATCATTTACACGCACACACAAATACACATCCATATATGCATACACAGTCATAGACAAGCAAGATAACTAGCATCAGGTCTCGTTACAGGAGCGATAGACATTAATGTTTCGTCATCTTTATGACTTCTCAGTACCGCGTACCTGAAATTAGGCCAGATGCAAACTAAATCGTTTTCTATGACTATACGCAAAATGGTGTAATACCCATCTGTTGGTATGTCCCAACGTTTCATACAACGGAAAAATTCAGCTATAGGCACTTTCTTTGCTCGATGAATATCGGTTTTCTTGAATGTGTTCAAAGATACATTTCCGGATGAAGGAGAAAAGGGATGTTGTGAGTATAATGTATCATGTATTATGAGTATAATGAGTACAAGCGTAACATGAAGATAAATGAAATGGATCTACCCTAGAAATTTAAATCGGAGATCGAATACTTGAGTATGCAGCTAATGGTATCCTTGTCTAACGTATATCCATAAAACCAGGTAGAGACAAAAGTTTATTCGTATTTCAAGCTTACATTGCATACAAAAGTTGGTTATTCATCAAAATATATACATTACATACAAAAGGTAGTTATTCATCAAACTATATCAAAATTCATCAAAATATATCCCATCATATTTTATTGTCTGCTGCCATTGTTGAGCCAGAAACGCAATTCCGCTTATACCATTTGACTGGTTTAGACGGAAAAAACCTCCTTGCACCCATTTTCAACCTCTTTCACATTGGTGAACCTCCAAACGTGCAAGAAATGAGCCATGGCTCAGAAAAGCTGATAATCAGATATTGTAATGTTTGAACCGTAGGTAGGGGGGCGCAACACTTCCAGCACTCAAGTTCTTCACATTTGTGCTTGGTTACACTGGTAGTGTTTGATGAAGTATTGCCATGCTCTAGGAGTGCGAATATTCGATTGATCAAAGCCGAGCAGCGGGTTTTCAAAGTATCATATACTCGCTGCAGTTATTAAGCATAAAGGTTAATGTTCACATCGTGACCATCTAGGACAAGCTCAAAATGCAACACCGACTCGAAATTCCACCAATCACACAACATCACCCTCTGTTCAAACCGTCCTTGTTTCACAGTAGTTTCTGAGACCTGGCTGGAACGAAGTTACTGTTATATATTATTAAGATTACGAAAATAGATCCATCTTTCATCCCAGTCACTCGGAGCCAAAACGGGCATCTCGATGATTTCCTAACGGTTGTCTGCAAATGTTCACGCGTCGATGTGCTTGTGCATTGGTCAGTTCACGAGGAGCTTGTCGACAGCGTCTATTTATAAGGCCAAGACTATGGAGATGATGCTTGTGAAGGACCAAGTTCTGCTTGTGCTTGGGTGTTATTCAACCATTTCGATCAAGGCCTCATTTTTTACAACAGGTCTCCCTGATGTTGGCTTCTCTTCGAAGCTGGTGTCACATTCATTGAAATGTCTGAACCGGTTTTGTGCCACACGTTCGTTGACAGTTCCTGGGTCGTCACACAAATAATTTATTCTGTCGCTGTCCTTAAAGTTATGCCTTTTTTTCTCACAGGTAGTGCAAAATGGCTCTAATAGCAATTTCTTCACTATGCATTATCAAAGCTGTAAGATAAAGAGTAAACAATTCATGTTTATATTCTATGTATGAAAATAAAGAAAAAGTAATTCAGCAACGATTGGACAAGTCATATCAAATTAACGATATAACACTGTGACTATAGTCTGAGTTCATCCGACTCACTTGTCTCTCCTCTTTTCATTATTACTATTGTGTTCACACATGATTCTCGCCCCTTGAACTCCAAGACCACCGTTAAATTTCCTTATCTGTTCATGTTATCCTCACAGCTCTCAACCTGCAACTCTTCAAAAGTACGTTAGTCACATCGATCTCAGCAGAGAGGACCTGAGCCTAGCATAGAAGGAGCCTGGGAAAAACCTAGGAAGGGATACTGGCGCGGCCCTTTACTCCAGATCGAAGCAATAACAATAATAATAGCAATACTTTTAAAATATTTCAGTAATGATTTCTACTTTAGCAAAAAAAACAAAAACGGAAATGAGTGTGTGCAATTGATTTAATCGATCCCTAGTACTTGACTGGTTTTATTTATTCTATCGATTCTAGAAAGATAAAAAGCGAAATTGAATTTGACAGAATGCGAACAGATAAAATGTAAAGGCGTGTAATTATATTGTGCAAGGAGATATTTAGAAACCAGCGCACGACTTCTTTTGTCACTTCACTGCCTTTGAAAATTCCAACAATTGTGTACGTTTAAACCATGGCAAATAGTAATGCTCCAAAATATTAACACATTTCAGGATAAACTAGAAGAGTAGACTCGAAACGAATTTCAAGCTAAAACATAAAATTTTTTTTTTTTTTTTTTTCTAACATGAAACATTAATATAAAACAAGCGGTTGTTTTAGTACAACATTTATTTGTTTTCGTAGTTGCTGAAGTAATTCTTTTTTTTTATGTTTTTACATTCACTTTCAATTTCAAAAATAATTTGTTCGCAGATTTTTTATATATTTTCGCTTTAATATTTGCCTTTGATTTGATTCGCTTTCCGTTTTTCGATATTCTAATTTTTAGAATAAATTTCTTTTACTTTTATTTATTATTTATTTATTCATTCATTCATTCATTTAAATTTGCTTTATACTGATCAGTCGAACTGCACTGACACAGTAAGTTTGCTGGTGTATTCTCAAACATCTCTCGTGAAACAAATACGAAAAACATTAGACTTCAGATTTAAGGGTAAAAATGGAATAGCTTATAGTAAACTATTAACAAAATCAGAGGTTTGTAAAGGGAAAAACATTTTACTCAAATAGATATTTAGAAATTTAGCACCAGATTTTCCTGACAAATACACAAACACACACACACACGTGTCCTTCATTTTTTTTTTCTGGCGATGACCTAGCAATTGCAAAATACTAAATTGATAAATACAATTCAAATAAATAAATGAGAAGGAGGAAAGAATCAAGGAAAGAGATGAATATTGGCCAATTATGTATTCTGCAATGACCTATAATTCATGTTCTGATATAAATTTATTTGTCTGGGACCTCACATTGATATTCATTTAGACCAGAGTTATAGTGTGCGATTTGAGAATTTCCCTTTTTTCTCTGATATAGAGATTTATAAAGTTTCAAAAAACTTTGAGTCTCTGATATTCGCCTTCTACCATGCAAAATATCCTATGTGAAGATATTCCCATAAGATATTCCCTACAGTCTTTCAAAGTTACTTTCTGTGCATGCCAGAACATTTAGAACATTTGACGCAAGGCATCAAAACAGTGCTATGCATTTTCTAGTATAGTACTTGATATTGACTATAGCAGACTATATCCAGACATACAGATACATCCGTCCTTTAATTCTGATGAAATAGAGAGCAGCTAGCATCATTGACCATTCTGGTACACACTACGAGAATTTGTTTGATGTAAATAGCAAAAACATCCTTCTTCAAGCGAAAGATAAGTTAATCAAATCTGCCAGCGGTGTAACATTTACGCACACACACACATACCTATATATACATATGTGTATGTATGTATACTCATCTTTTATTTTTTTATTATTTACCAAGGCCTATTCTCCATAGGAAGGGCAACCACAAGACACACACCAGGCATTCTATTCATTTCTCACCTCAAAGAGGCGAACCTTGTCTTATACTCGGGTCAAAGCATAGAAAGCAATCTCCGATATCAGCAGCGGGGCCCGACAGCATATGCTGGTTTACCGTCGACGCATCATGCTGGTTGCGTACCCCTTTGAGCAACATCAATTCACTCATCCGTCCACAAAAACACTTTAAGCTTTCCTATTCATTAATAAACTCTCTTGTCTCTCTCATTCCAGCACTTCTTCTCACCACGAAAGCTTTCCTCACCTCATCCATCCAGCCAAATCGAGGTCTGCTTCTGGTTCTGCTGCCTAACACTTCTGCATTCATCAGCCTCCTTACCATCCTCTCTTCATCCATCCTCTTCATATGACCAAACCACTTCATCATTCGTCTATCCATTCTGGTACATTTTCTCTCATTCTTGCTTGCCTCATATGTATACACACAGACACAGAGGCATATATATATATATATATATATAAACAATATATGAGTATATGCATATATATGTACATGTATGTATATACGTTCATCTACATGTACATATAGATACATAACTGGGTACATGACGTGGCAAAAGAACAAGGACAAAATGGTAAACAAGGGGCAACAAACAAGCAGGCCACATAGAAACATCCCCTTCATCAGCTGCCACCATTAAAACTCCGGCGTTTCGAAGAATTAAGGCAGTACGCATCGTTAAAATGGTTCTTCCCACGAACACAAATTAAATTGTTTTCGTGGAGGGTAGAGGCGGACGGAAAACAAGACAGGAAAACGAAACGGTGAAATAAACAAA
>NC_068987.1:65694831-65701639 GCF_001194135.2 Octopus bimaculoides | reverse complement strand
TGCCGGGTAGCTCAGTATGAAAAAACCTTTTCGGTAAAAAACATTTATAATCATAAATATATAGGGATTGACAGTAACCTGCTTCTCCAACATACTGAGAATTCAGAAATAGCAGTCAAAGAACTACTGATTTCAAAACTACAAATTATTACTCCAGATTGATAGCGATATTTTTGATACACACAGAACAAAAAACAGTAGAGAAGAGTAAAAAAACCACTTGCCTTTAGTTAATTTAGTACGATCGTTTCACAGTTAAGAGTAAAGAATACTCTATTCTGATCTTCAGCTAAATATTCTAATAAATTTGTTAATGTCTAAATAACTCACGTTAATTTTGACGTTAATATATATACATAGGTAGGTAAAGAGTAAAAAGTAAAGACTCCTTTCGGAGATCAATGACCATGGGATTTCACCTAGAAATTTACCTTTCTAGGCACAAGTCAGGGCAATTTTTCTTATGGAACACTAGCAGTCGTCCATTCATATTAGCGTCTCTTGTCCACGGCGCCGATGTTATCCAAGGGCGGGCAAAGCCCGATACAGTTTGGCAACAGGACTCTGCACCATGCTACACAAACACGAGAACCCATCTATGGCTGTCATACAACTTCTGCGACCACATCACTCCTAACATCTGGCCACCTTGATTATTATGTGTGGGGTGCAGTTGAGCGAGAGATCACCAAAACTCCTTGTAACACCAAAGGTGAACTGAAGGCACGGATTATGGCAGCATTTATCAAGTTAAACAAGGAAACCTCCAGAAGAATTGCAGGTGATTCCGAAGTCGTCATAAGTCCATGGTTGAAGCCAATTCCGATTTTTTTAAATAAATTTATTTTTTAGTATTTCAAGATATTTGTATGTAATTTTGGTAAATATATGTTAAAATGAGACGTCAGTGTTATTTTTATTTTTGTGTAAATTAGACCACAGTTTATTTACCGCATCCTCTCTCTGTGTGTGTATGTATTTTAATAAGCCAGAAAAACGGAAAAAAGGGAATAGGTGAAGTGCCTATAGATTCTATAGGTTTCGCCTCTCCTTTTTCACATCGATAAGATTAAATTATGTATTTTACATTTACAGGCCACCACCTGTATGGAACATGTAGACAGAGAGATAATCAGGAATCGAAACTAGATCACTAGCACGATTTAATTAGATCTTTTCGAAATGAATAGAACACTAATGACTCAATACCAATTTGCTGGTAAACGAACTAAGCTATTAAATGATAATTACCAGTGACTCAGAATAACGTTTGTGGCGTAAAACAAGAAACTTGGTCCTCACTATATAGTCTACATCGTGTATTTAATTACAGAACGCAACAATATGTACCGCATATGCCTACAGTTATAAAGTTTTCATTTTTTTAAATTTTTTTGTGTGATCACAATGTACTAGAAAGGTCGGGTATCACGTATGTAGTTTCCTATTTTCTATTCTATGTAGGTTTAAAGCCATGAATGATCTATCAGAGTGGATAGGACGTTCATGGGAGTTGGTTGCAAGGTGTACGTTGAAACTGGATCGTGACTGGACTCACCCTAACTGACTCTATGCGCTATGACAATCACTACAGACATTGCTATACACACAAATACGAGGCTGTCTAATGAACACAAAAACCACAACATATTTTTAAAGTGCATTTCGTTCCGACCAATTTATAATACATCAAATTTTCTCGTTATCCTTTCCCAAACATAATTATCTTCATTTTCCGAAACATAATTATCTGCATTTTCTCGTTATCCTTTCCCAAACATAATTATCTTCATGTAGGTCAGAAGGCACGTTTCAAATAGTCGACCATCAGAGAAGCTGCTAACAGATTTTTGGTTCTACTGAAGTGAATGTTAAGATAGCTGCAAAGCTATCTTAATTAGGAGGTCCACCATAGAAATCTTTCCAGTTCAATTACCTGATTTTTCATCCATTAGTGAATCAGTTTCTCAAGTCTCAGAACTCAGCTCGCTTTTGTTTCAGTTTTCGTAGAATATCCCTTCAGCGTCTACAAAAAGGAGTTGATGACTTGATACTGTTTGCACTTGTAAGACTATCAAGAGAAAGAGATGCAGCAGCACTTAGTGTAAGCTGAAATTCTAATAAGTTGAAAAACTGGGTTGGCGATTTGAATTTGCTATTAGAGACGTAGTTTAATACAAAGGTTTTGTCACAGAGAAGTTCATCAAAACTTACCTTGCATGTTAAGGATTTTAAGTTGTCTATAAAAGACAGCTTCAGAGCATGGGTGTAAATATAGGCAGAAAATTAGAGTAGATAAAATATATCCTCATAGTATGTTACAGACCTGTAGTACGTCTTGAAGCACTGTACAGAATCGTAGAAAAACATGTCACAGAGATAATGAAAGCCCATCGCCTCCGAATCCTAGCTTCAGAGAACTGCGAGTACATCTCTCTAACCAAAATAAATGTCCAGCATAACATAATCAACCAACAACACCTCAGTTTTAAAGAAGAGCGTCTGAGTCCATTGAAGCTAACAGAGTTAATACCGCGAAAAGTAAATTGCCATTAACAGCTTACATTATGTGTGCTAGTTAGCTGGTACATTAGTGTTGTATGAAATGCAAATAAACACAACTCATCAGCACTCACAGCAAATACTACAAGGCAGTATTAAAAATGCCTTTGTACGTGAGCTAATTCTTTCGCCTCTGCACAAGTTCACTCACCAATTTCTACCAGTAGCATACTATATACAGAAGCTTTTCAACTTTACACACAGAATCTGGAGCAAATTTCTAGACGCTGCTCTGAGAACCATTGTGAGTAATGGAATATCGAATTTCGAAGTATAGACAACACTTGTCATTATTTGAAATAATATTTCATGGAAATATTTGAGTACGATTCACCAACACATGTTGTTTATTAGTTCCAGGTCAGCTTCTGTAGGACATACTTTGATACGGTAGCTAACTCGTATTCCTTTCAAAACAGTATGCATGTATACTTGTATGTGTACGTATATATGCATGCATACGTATACTTATTCTTACAGAGAGAGGGGGAGTGAGAGACAGACAGACAGAAAGAGAGTGAGAGAGATAAAAAGACAGACAGACAAAGATGGGGAGAATTAAAGTATCAACTGTGACCATACTTTTTTGAAATGATAGTATAATTTGAGGGAGATTTAGCAGCTACATTTTGCAGATTGAACGGAACTTGGGCCAAAATTTGAAACCGTATTTTGCTGGTCGACTGAATTTATAGAGGCTCCCTAGTTAACTCGTATGGATAGGTGTGTATGTTGTCATAGATATGTTAAGATGTTCCTACATTAAGAGAAGGATCCTACTTCGTGTAAAAGTTAATCAACACAATGGCGAAACATTCTATTATTTCTAGAAAAATATGTGCTCTGTCCAAAATAAAAATTCACGTCTCCCTTTTGGTTTACAAACTTATTTAGTACTACGACGAATGGAACGCTACCCTGCCCGGTATGTATTAAATATTGCAGACAAACCTCACTCATATCACATTATTTTTCAGGTATTTTTCTTTCGATAAAATCAGTACCATTAGCATATTTTGGTCCATTCGTGGATTATGACAACTCATATACAAATTTGTGATAAAAATCATTTTTTTCCTAAATAATTCAAAAGTGTAAAAAATCTAAATCTGTAAAATTGATTCATTGCAAATTGAGAATATGTACGATGTGATTTTCTATTTCTAATGGCTAAACAAATATTTTCTGGTAATATTATATAAATGTCCTTCCTCTAAAAGCGATACGCTTCATGCCTAGCTGGAGAAGATAACGAGAAGTCACTCGAGTGGATCTATCCTCCATATACGATGATAGGAACAGTAAACTACATCTGTAATCTGATATGTTACTTAAAACAAAATACTTTCACATGAGTAAACATAATGTCAGGATATTGCACTTGTGGGTAGAAAGATATCATCCGAAACGAAATACCGAAATATACGGCAAACAATTTTTGACAGACAGAGCGTCCGCGATTCAATAAGTAGGGAGATATGTTAACATTATAAAAATACAAATCAATATCAGGTTTCAAAACTGATGTAACAGCAAGTCAAACTTCGATAATTTCATCATCATCATCATCATCATTATTATTATTATTATTATTATTATTATTATTATTATTATTATTATATAACTTTCAATATATGGTAGATTGAGGCAAATTTCTACTGCATCACCTGCTACACCTCCGTGTTGCCGGAGTGTGTGCAGCAGTGTGTGTATTTTTTTTCTGCTGTTGGGAGTGTCCGAACTCTTCCCGGTACTGTATTGCTTTTTTACTTCGAGGTATGGTGCTATCTTTTTTTGTTTTTGTGTTACTGTTTATATTGCGTGTTGAGTGTGTAATGCTTTGGTTTCCTGGATTACTGATGGGAGTTTATTTCACTGGGTAAATGCTGTATAGAGTGTGTCTTGTATTTGTAGGTTGTTTTGTTTAGGTTGTATAATTGGGTTGATAGTGCCTTGCGTAGGATGTGGGTTGTTCCTAGCAGTGTGTAGTATTGAGGATCCTGGTATAGTGTTCACATTTTTGTTCATATGATTTTTATCATGCCCAATGTTCCAATTATTATTGGTATTGTTTTTAACTTCATAGCCTACATTTTGAATACTTCAATTTCAAGGTCTTTGTACTTCGACTATTACTCCACTTCTTTTTTGACAAATATTTTGATTAGAAGAGATGCAGTGTGTATCAGTAAGCAGTTGTTTATGTTTTCACAATCCCTGACTACTATGTCTGGGAGATTAGCTTTTATTTCTTTGTCTGTTTGAACAGGCATATCCCAGATGACTGTGGACGTATCGTTGTCTTGTACCTTGCTTGTCACATGCTTACACGACCAGTTGTCAGTTTTGATATTGTAATGTTGGCATATTGTCCGGTGGATATAACTGCTTACTTTGTTGTGTCTGTATACATATTCAGACTTGCCAAGGACTGGAGAGCCCGAGAGATGTAGTCAACTGTCTCATTATGTTGGCTGCACATTTTGCATTTGGTGTTGAGGCTTGTTTTCATTATTTTTATAAGTGATTGTAGTCAGGCATTGGTTTTGTGCAGCGAGAATCAGTCCTTCTGCTTCTGCTTTTAGTCCAGAGCTTTTGAGCCATTGTTGGCTTTTACTTAGGTTCACTTCTCTGTCAAGCCTTGCAGGGTATTGGCCATGAAGTAATTTTTCTCTCCATTTCTTTTTCAGTATCTTTTGTAATTCAGTTTTCATGTTGTATATTTTATCTCTGACCATTTCTGCTATGTTGTCACCTGAGGTTAGCGTGTCAGTGTTGTTTGCTTCTGTTTAGTAATTTTTCGCCTCCTTGTGTATCGAGAAAAACGTTTTCTTTTTCTCATATTGCTTTACTACGTGCAGTAGTCTTCCACTCTTTGTTTCTAAGTACTTTGATAGTCCAACTGTTGTTATTTTCTGCCTGCATCAGGCCACAGCCTCCTTGTACGTGGGGTAGATATATTCTGTCTGCATCTGCTTTGGGGTGGTGATTTCGGTACGCTGTTAGTAGTTTTCTGGTTTTTCTATGTAGGTTTCTCAATTCACTGATCTTCCAGTTTATTATGCTAAAGCTGTAATTTATAACTGGTATGGATAGCGTGTTTATACCTATTATCTTTTTTTAGCATTAAGTTCAGTGTTTAGTATTAGTCTAACTCTTTTGTAATACTCTCTCTTAATTTTCTCCTTCATTTCTGCGTATTGTATTTTAGCTGTTTCTTCTATTCCTAGATTTTTGTTTGGGTGGTTGAGGTACAGCGTTTTCAGTGTGAATAATTTGCTTCTTCTCATAGTGACTCTGGCACATTTATCCAGCCCCATGCTCATTCCGATGTCATTACTGAAACTCTGGACAATTTTAATAAGATTTCTCTGTTCTATAGTACTTTTACCAAAAGGTTTTAGGTCATCCATGTACAGGAGATGGTTCATTTTTTGTCCGTAACACCCAGGGTAGTTTCATTTAACAATTTTGTTAGAGGGGTTAGAGAAAGGCAGAAAAGTAGGAGTGACAGCGAGTGTTCCCTGAAAAATCTCTTTTCTTATGGGTGTAGGGTAAGTTTTAATAACTTGTGAGTCATTTTTCTTTTAATGTTATACTGATTTTCCAGTGGTGGAGCTACCTTATTTGTAAAGAGAGATTCCAGTATCCATGAGTGCGGAACACTGTCGGATGCTTTTTGATAATCAATCCAAGTCATGTTCAGGTTTGTCTGTCTCCTCTAACAGTCCTCTATAATTGCTCGATTTACCAGAAATTGCTCCTTACAGCCATACATCCCTTTCGGCACCCTTTTTGTTCTTCTGCTAAGGCATTGTTGTTTTCCAGGTGCTTTATAAGCCGGTTATAGATGACAGATGTTAGGGTCTTGTAGGATATTATTATTATTATTATTATTTTATGTTTGACTTTTGTTTTGCATTTGTACAAGTTGGATCCAAGTCTCACCCAGAGACCTCAAAGGACAACAAGTTAGAAGTTCATGTAGGTGTTATGCCTAGGGTACCATATATTTGGATTTGTACAGTTTTGTTCAAGTGAATGTTTAAGAAACCATAAGAAAATTATGTGTTTGCTTTAAAATTTGAGATCACATAGACAGTATTTTACGTAGGATATGGGCAGTTCCCATGAGCACTATCTTTTGAACTTCAGCCATTTTGGGGTTTCCTGGTATCTGAGCTAGGTAGTAATCAGCCCGTTTCGCTGTCATTCCCAGGGCACCTATGACAATAGGTATTGTTTT
>NC_068987.1:65692143-65693271 GCF_001194135.2 Octopus bimaculoides | reverse complement strand
GGCCCCGAATAGATTATACACTCCTTACAGGACATGAACTCATCAGACATATATATACATACATACATATATATATAAACAATATATGAGTATATGCATACATATGTACATGTATGTACATACCTTCATCTACGTGTACACATAGATACATATCTGGGTACATGACGTTGCAAAAAAACATGGACAAATGATAAACAAGTTACAAAAAACAAGCAGGCCACATAGAGAACATATCCGTCATCAGCTGCCAACATTAAAACACTAGCGTTTCGAAGAGTTAGGGCAGTTTTTTTCATATATATATATATATATATATATATATAAGGTGTGTGTATGTATATATATATATGTGTGTGTGTGTGAATTTCAGTCTACAGAGGGTATGTATGTATGCATATATGTATGTATGCATGTATGTATGTGTGCATACATGCATATGTGAATATGTATATGAGTATAAGTATATGTGTATATATGTATATAAATATTTGTGATCATGTGTATGTATGTGGATAGATAGAGAGGCAGACAGATAGATACATAATGCATACATACATACTAAAATAGAAAGACTGACAGATAGACAGATTTATCTCATTTAACTTGGTTTATAGATGTTCATTGTGATTTTAAATCCGTCTAACTTCTAGGTAGTCCTTGGCGCCATTCCTATCGCTTATATGATCACTTTTACATTTCAAATTGTAAGTGAATAACCCTATAACGGTTTTCCAATAATAGCATTTCTCTGTTATATAGAATATTTCCGATACCTAATTTACTTAATCTTTCTTTGTAGTTATTCAGAAGTATTCCTTGTGGTGTATTTTAATTGTGGGATGTTGTACTTACATCCAAAAGAGTAGGATTAGCTTATTTTATATATATGTATAAGATCATAAAGATTCTCTATATACTTATTCCTACAGTGTATATATAGACGCAGGAGTGGTTGTGTGGTAAGAAGTTTCCTTCCGAAACGCATGGTTCCAGATTCAGTCCCACTGTGTGACACTTTGGGCAAGTGTCTTCTACTGTATAGCTTCAGGCCGACCAAAGCCTTGTGAGTGGATTCGGTAGACAGATATTGAAGGAAGCCTGTCGTATATATATATATATATATATATA
>NC_068987.1:65691077-65692018 GCF_001194135.2 Octopus bimaculoides | reverse complement strand
GAGAGAGAGAGAGAGAGAGAGAGAGAGAGAGAGAGAAAAGTGATCATATAAGCGATAGGAATGGCGCCAAGGACTATCTACTAGAAGTTAGACAGATTTAAAATCACAATGAACATCTATAAACCAAGTTAAATGAAATAAATCTGTCTAAAGAATTTTTAAATATATCTCCTTCTGTGTATATATATATATATATATTACCAAACAAACATGATTTTAATTGAACTCAAAATACTTTTTGGAGTCCCAATCTGATTACGTTCTTAAATACTTTCGTGTAAACTGGTTTTAATATTTTCTTTATTATTATCAAAGAATGTATATCTATATTTTAATACTTTTGTGATTACCAGTACTTAACATAACAAAGCTCATACAAAGCTTTACATTTTACTTTTGACAACCTTTTTCTTAAAAAGTGAAACCGGTCAAGTGAATAAATATCTTTAAACTTGCATTTTCAAACCTTCTTTCATATATGTGTGTGTGAGTGTATACACACACACATATGAATATGTATACATATATGTATGTATGCATGGATGTGGGTGCAAAGGCCTGTATAGATATATGTAGCTACATCTATGTTGGTCTGTGGGTGTACTTGTTTGTGTTTTTGTGCCTGCGAGTGTGCATGTATGTATATTTTTGTGCTCTTTATTCTTTTACTTCTTTTAGTTTGTGGGCTGCAGCTTTACTGATAAACGGCTGCAGTACTTGATTTTATTGTATCAGTTCCTTTCTCAGAACTATTAAGTCACAAGAAACAGAAAGAAACCACCACCATGGTTCTTCGCAATGGTACTGAACCCAGAAACATTTTGTTGCAAGCGAACTTCTTAGCCTCACAATCACGGATATGCCTTTACACAGCGATGCACCTACACACACACAAAATACACACGCGCACATGTACACACACATACACTCATATATATATA
>NC_068987.1:65680204-65689754 GCF_001194135.2 Octopus bimaculoides | reverse complement strand
ATATGTATATATATATATATATATAAATGTATATAAATCTCTCTCTCTCTCTCTCTCTCTCTCTCTCTAGTATTTTGCGTTTGGAATGAGTTCTCTTTGCTAGCTGGTGATTATCACGCACTGATGACGAGTTACTACCCAGAAACACGGGTCTGTGTGTATCATGTAAAGCTAGAGATGAGAACGATGATTTCCCTGGACATTTGAAATGTAACAAACTCAACGAGACGTTCATTGCACACTGAGCTTATTCTGTCCATTGCTAAATATGGCCTTTAAATGGATACGTCTATTTAACTATATATATATATATGGATAGTATAATCCAGGTGTTCATATTTTTTATACTTCAGTATACCAATAACTCGAGCCATGATCTCGTCACGCAGACATTAAGTTTGAAGATGCTATAATATTTATATTCATTTACAACTTTCTCGAAAGTATATTACATTAAAGCGCTTCATATGGTGTCTATATCCTTTTATTAAATAATGTAATCTTTAAAAAATATTTAATGCTACATTAATGAAAACATTAAAAGGCATTTTCTTTTTGCATACTTGAATTTATATGACATTAGCAAATATTTTTACTGCCGATACTTGAATGAAATACTCTTTCTAACTACCTATGTGTGTATACGTGTTTCCATAGCAATTCAGTTTACACTTCACCGATTTCGTTGTTTTATATAACTCGTTGCTTTCTCAGTACCTGACATTACCTGCTAGTAAAGGTATGGCTTCTTCTTCTGTCGAGTATTGCGTCTGACACCGACTATAAACTTGCCAAAGTTGTCGCTGTAGAAGAGGCTGACGTTTTTCTTTTTTTCTTTAAATAATTTTGTTTTCTTTTGAAATAATTTTGAAAAAATCTTGCCTCACACAATATAGAAACCTTTCTCATGGCTTCAGCAGGTAAAATAGAAAAGGATTATTGTCCTGGAGTATGGCGAGGGAGATACCCTGGAAGAGCCACTCTGATTCAGTCCTGCTAATTACAAAATTTGTGTAGAATTTTTTTAATTATTATGTCTTTCAAAGCTAATAATCTCAGGAATTTTGCTCCTCACAGGAATATCATAGTCAGTGGGGCTAACACCTTCATTCACCCTTAATGCTGAAGTAACACAAAGATTAGCTCAAAATTGATATTTGTAGTGTTATGCTTAAAGAAATCCGTGAGACACAACGAATAATCTATTTAACTGACTCAGTGATTGGCAGGTACTTTATTTTATCGATCCCAGAAAGATAAAAGGCAGTGTTAGACTGAGTAGGATTTGAACTATGATGGTAAAAAGCCGGAACCAGAGGCTGTAGAGCATTTTATCTGTCATTCTAACGATATTGCCAATTCACTATATTTAATATATAACAAACTGTCTGCTGTCGATATTATTGTTGTTTTACTTTAATGATCATTAATAAAAAATATCTCCAACACAATTTTTAGTAGTTTCCGAAAGTCTACAGCCGACACGCAAGCTATAAATCAATCATTGTTGAAAGTAAACGTGACAAAAACAACAACAACTGAATTTTTTAATGGCTAGAAACTAGGAAATAATGGACAGTGTACACGTCATTCTCAAGCCTCTGTTTTGCATGGCTAGGTTTGCTAATTTACTGTTAATATACCATATTGTTTTGCCTGAAACAATAAAAGTTTAAAAAATCAAGCGAGATCTTTTAAACTTGAGGTTAAGTAAGAAATTTTATATTCATATCTTAGAGAAAGTTTAATATTAATAAAACAAAAATTAGTTAAAATTCAATACGTTGTAAATTAGGAATCGATAAAACATTGAACTAAATGTCTTGCAGCTCATTACTTTCTGAGTTCAAATCCCGCCGCAGTCAACGTTACTTTTAATTCAGCCAAGGTAGATGAAATAGAGTACCAGTCGACTATTGCCTCGGTGGTATTGACTAACCTCGCCCTCCTCTTCAAAAACAATACTGTTCGACTTGTGCTAGAATTTTAAACAATACTAAGAAAGACATGGAATTATCAGAGACGTTAAATCGTTGGATAGACAACTTTGTGGGATTTGTCCCAGTATTTTACTTTCTGCGTTCAAACCTACCAAAGTCAATTTGCCTTTCATTGTTTGGCTCTTTATTAAGTACAAGTCCAGAGCTATGGTTTAGCAAAGTTACTAGATGGAGATGATACATTCTGACATCTGGTTCCGTTCTTTCAGTTCTAACAACGCCCGGAGCCATACTGTAACCAATTTCTCTCGACATTTGTCTTTCTGTTTAACAACATAGGTGGTACAGAGAGGGGAGACTTATTTGCATGCACAGCAGTTGGTCTTCCGTGAAAAAGCGAAATATCGTCCCGGTTTCAACATAAAAACCTGAAACAAGTTCTGTAAAACGGCTTTTCCGATGCTCTATATGTTCTGATAGCTGGTCGCCTTAGATAGTGGTTTATGAAATATGTACAAGACCAGTAGTTTTTAGATTAGGGATTAATCGATATCAATAACCTCAGAAATAATGATTTCAAGCATAAACGCAAGGCTTGAAAACTGGGATGTCAGTCGGTGTCATCGATTCCAGATTTGGACTAGTACATCTCGGCAAGATTTGAACTCGGAATGTAGGGTCAGAACAAGTATTTTGCCTGGTCGTCTAAGGATTCTTCAACCTAACCAACCGCTCTTATGATAATGAAATCTACTAGAAGCAGAAGATGAGGGACTTTCCAGATACAGATCCTTGTTGTCATGAGAAAACTCAATGTAATATATTAGTGAAAGTTCCAAGTCTTGGATATATTTATAGAAAGTATCACGAAAAGTCACATAACTTAAACCTTTTTCCTAAAACAGATATGCCTCTATGCAAAATTTCAGCGATCTCAGTGCAAAACTGTGACCCACAACTTCGAACATGTATACATTCTCTTAAGATTAGGACAATATATTTCTATTGTCAAATCACATGATCAAACAAATATTTGCAAGACTAACTCGTTTACTTCCTTTCTTCGTGTTAATCCTCTTAACTAAAGCCCAAAAGCTCTTTCCCCCACGTAAGATATATTACATCTTTATCGTTTTGTAAATTTTCATATTATTCCTTGTTCGTAGTGAATACAGCATATTTCAAATAAATTAAATTCATATAAATTGAGAGCTAAGATTTTAATCTAAATTCTATTTACACATGATAAAAACCAGTTTAAGCAGAAAAAAATGCCCAAAACCATCAACAACACACGGAGCACATATTTATCGATTGCTGAGTGATTGAGTTACCAATTACACTACAAAACAAACATTCAAGTTTATTCAATTAAGTATAAATTGTTTCTGCTGTTTTAACTGAACAAGTTTATCTTCATAAGATAATTCATCAGTTACTTAGAGCTAGCACTGTAATGTAATCGGTGACACGATCACCTGGCAAGTGACACGTGGTTGGTTGGTCTTGTCGGTGGATCTGTTTCTCCTCTGTTTCAGATGTTGTTTCTAATGTTCAATATCAAGTTAAATCAAACTTACATTTTATAATTTTCGTTTGAATTATTTTGTATTTTCTTCGGCGTCTTGATAATATCCCAATTATTTTGTATTTTTATTTATTGGGTCTAGAGGAAAGGGCTATGCCCATGGTGTTTCAAAATCATCATAACTGACTTGAAAATGACACTAATATCGACATAAACTCCCTTGGACTCGTGACTGCCACATCATATCACTTTTTGAAGGCTATGCGTTTGCAATTCAAGAATAGGAGATTGTTCCTAATAAACAAAAATACAGTGAAACCATTGGAACCCAAGAGCCTCCTTAAACCATAGCAAACAAACACCTAAAAGACGTGTTTTTCTTATCGTTTTATCGACAATGATTGAGTGTAGGCAAATTTGACGTCAGCGTGATTTGAACTCATAACTTTAAAAGCCGGCATAAATACTGCAAGCTATTTTATCCGACATTCTAACGATCCTGTCAGTCCAGGGTTGTTACAACGTCCTGAGAAATTGATGATACATATATCAACAACAGATTGGGGCGACTGCGATATATTGTAGGTTACGTTTAGGAAACCTTTTCTTGATGATCAGCATAGATTAGGGGACACTGTCAACAATATAAACACTGAGATGATAAATTACATCATTAGAATATCCAATTTTATTACCAAGTGAAACATTTCTATATGCTTCATTACTCTCAATAGTAGACTGCGGGGGATTAAATAAACAACGTATCATTATAAACGACAGAAAATATCGACACTCAATAGAAAACTGGAAGAGTAAATTGAAGTATATTATAGATTTTCTACGCTGCAAAGCAGATAGATTAATCTAGAGGACAGTATATAGCATTCTAGAAAAATTAACAGACATAGAGATGATGAGATGATTAATTGCAACATAAAGTGCACAGATACACCTGCCAATACTCAAATCCTTAAAACAAAGACATATTCGTTCTAAATACTACATTTAGAAAGTATAGCACTCGAGAAAAACATTTTTTCTCAAGGCGTTTTTAAAACATATTCCACTTAAAGTGGACAACATGCCTTAACAACATAGAAGTTTATAAGATAACTACTAAAGAAATATTGGTTTATAATTTTGGCAAAAGGCCAGCAATTTCTGGGTGGTTGGGATGAGTAGATTATATTGACCCCAGTGATCAACCGATACTTATTTTATCGACTCCTAAAGAATGAAAGCTAGAGTCAACCTCAGTGGGATTTGAACTCAGAACGTAAAGACGGACGAAATGCCGCTAAGCATTATGCCCGACTTACAAGCACTAAAGAAATATTAGAAATATTTGGGAAAATGTTCATCTTTAAGAGTGTCTCCCAATAATTTACTCTTCTTTTCAAGTTCAGAAAATATTTCATACCCTAACAATTGCTGACAGCTCTAGTGAAGCATTACGTTTTACATCTGGAATGGTGCTACTGATATGCACACATAAACGAATCCAGAGAACAGAGAAGGACCAATTGATTGATTAGCTTTAAATTACTCGCGCCTGTGTCTCACGGACGTGCGCTAGCGCTAACTTCTCCCTCTCCCTCTCTCTCTCTTTCTCTCTCTCTCTCTCTCTCTCTCTCTCTCTCTTCCTCCCTTTTCTACTGTCGTCTTTTCGTCGAAGTTGGCTAATCTTGTACGTCTTCCGTGCAGGTACATATCTCCTTCTCTTGTCACCCTGTTTGCATCCAACCAATTGTTGCACCAAACCGTAAAATTGCACAAACCACTCTTTCCAGTCCCTTCTCCAGGTACATCGACTCTCTGGAATCGCTTCCTTGTTCGTATTCTTCCATGAAATGTCGGCTTACAAACAGTTTAAACAGGACATTACCACCAACAATCTGGCAGATCTCAGAGAACCTACAAAGCAATGAGCACTATCCTTTTTTCCACAGCAAAAAAAATTAATATAATGTGATCTTTCAATTTATTTTGAGTACATTTTTTTCACTTGTATCAGATATTTGACTGCGGCCATGCTGGAGCACCACCTTGAAGTTTTTTTAGTTGAACAAATCGACCCCAAGACTTATTTTTGAAGCCTAGTACTTATTCTATCCGTCTCTGTTGCCGAACCGCTAACTTACGTAAACTCACTAACGCCGGTTGTCAAGTGGTGATGGTGCGGACAAACACATACTCAAAGACACACACATGCATACAACACACACACACACACATACACAGAACACACACATACGACAGACTTCTTTCAGTTTTCGTTAAACAAATCCACTCACAAGCCTTTTCAGCTCAAAATGTCACACAGTGGGACTGAACCCGAAACGATGTGGGAGGGAAACAAACTTCTTACCACACAGCCACGACTGCACCTATGCAACAAAGACGTTTTTCCAACTTCTTTCATCTTAATAATAAAATCCATTCAAAATGTGTTTTCACCATTCTCTTAGCTAATATCCACTCCATAGTGCTAATTTTTTTAGTTTTAACTTCGTGAGAGATTTTAGAAAGATTGTAGACTATAATATGTAACATAGAAAGAAAATACCACTATAGAGTTTTCAAAAACAGAATAAGGGAGAGTTCTGGACAATTTAAATCGTCGTTAAGGACCCAAAGAAAAGGCATTAAATTGATTCTCTTTCGTTTCATGAAACTTGTATACATACATAGATATGTACATGCATACGTACATATGCATGTATGTATATATGTGTATGTATGTGGGTAAGTATGCGCGTATGTGTATTCGCTTATTCTTTTAGTGGTTTCAATCAATGGACTGTGGCCATGCTGTAATACCGCCTTATTTTTCTTTTATTTAATTTTTTTATTTTAAATTACCTTTTCTCTTTTTTAGTTTCGTCGAAGTCTTATGACTGGAAGTTGGTATATAATTGAGCTGGAGACGGCCGATGTTCCTTGAGTGTAACCTTGTATAATCCGCTGGTCCGGTATTAGCAAAATCAAGGTATATGCAATCGGTGTCCATTCCATTCGGGAAATTATTAAGGACAGTATTATAGTACTGCAACAGTTGTGTCAGGTATCTCCGTCAGGTTCAAAAACGTGCTGCGTATCTAAGCGGTTGTTTTCCTCCAGATATTCGATTATTCTTTTTCGAAAAATCCGTCTTACAATTTTAGCTGTGTGAGCCGTGAGCAAAATTGGTCTTTATTTCCAGTTTCAGCGCTGTCACCTTATTTGTGTATAGGTCGTTTTTGGTGGTCATTTTTTTCTTATAGCAATTCAGGGAATATCCCGTACCCTAGTGAATTTTAGAATAGCATCTTTAATGATTTGGCTAGGCAGTATTTACAAGTTTCTTAACAAAAGAGCAATTAATCCTGGTGCTAAGTTTGAATACAGACCGTTAATAGCAGCAATTACATCTTCTTCCATGATATCACTAATTTCTAGATGTGTCTCTAGAACTGAATTCTGAAAGTTGAAGAATTTGTTTGGACTATTCACTATTTTATTAAGTTTGAGTTGGGGGGACTTGCTGTTATATTGTTGTCTTAAGAGTCCGCATATTTGTGATGGATTGTTGGTATAATTATCCTTTTGTTTCCATTAGAGGATTAATTTGATTGTGAATTCCTGATGCTTATCTGACAATGTGGAAGACTACTTGGTGTTCCTTTAGAAAACTTTCTTTTTCATAAGATTTCTTTTAAAGATCCAGTTCAATGGCCTTCAAAAGATTTTTTAACATCCAGTTCAATGCCCTTCATTTTGTTATTCTCTTCCTCAATCTTGTCAGTTGAGAGTTTGATGGGTTTTTTGTTTGGTTTTGTTTTTTTAGATATTTCATTTGTTTAGTTATGTTACGCATTTGTGTTCGTCTGTCTTGTAGAATTGAATTCCTTGTGGAAATAGGCATGATTAGAGAAGATAATCTCTGCACACAGAATATTCATTTTTTCATTAACATTGAAATTGCCAATACACAAAGGTCAATTTCCTGTAAGGATTTCAGTTTCAATTGTTTTCCAGTTAGTATTCCTTAATTTAAGTCCCTAATGAGTGAGTCATGTTTGATATTATTTTTGTGTCTGCGTCTTGCCGTCTTGGAACCACATACAGATAGTTCTATCATGTTGTGGTCAGAAATAGTGTTGGAATGAACTGAATATTGTGAGTAAAGTTTGTATTGTCAGTAAAGTTAGGTCAGCTATGTTGTTTCCTCTAGTTGGACAGGTACTTATTTGTTGCATGAGGAAAGTTTTTGTGGTGCCCAGGAGAGCTTCTACATATCTCGCGTTCAGTAGTGTTGTTCCTGGTTAGATATAGCCATCAGGCCAGCTATACTTAAGAAAATATAATCTCCTTTTAAAAGTACGTTGGCCTATGGGTTATTAACATTTAGGATTCGACTTAAATGTGACAAAGCTTCCCCGAAATAATTACCGAATTAATCGCATCAGGAGGATGATAGGTAATACTTATCATTGAATTGAAGTCGATCACATTCATTATTTCTGTATCATATATTGTATAGGAGTGTGAGAGCAGAACATTTGTTGCTAGGTATTCACAGATGAAGATAATTACTCCATGTGTTTGTACTCTGTGGTTAATTCTGGGATCAAGTTTCATTTAGTGTCGAACGTGATATTTTCTCTGTAAGTGCAAGGTCTCTGAGATATGAGGCTTGCCTTGGATTAATGAAGAGTGAGAGACCTTCTACATCCAGTATTTATATTGAGTCGGGGTGGTTGTATAAATATATGTATGTGTGTATTATATACATACATATATATATATATATATATATGTATGTATGTATGTATGTATGTATGTATGTATATATATAGAGAGAGATAGATAGATAGATACATACATACATACATACATACTACATACAAACGTGCATACATACATACGTACACCCTCACAAACACATATATATATATTCATATGTATATATGTACGTAAATTCAATATCAAAGCTAAACTGTGTTGTGTGGAAATGTCGGTAAACCCTTGAATAAATACACGAAACTGAATGCAATCAGCCAAATATATTTCACTCAAACGAAACATGTCCTTAAATGAACGTCAATGTCACTACTTGAAATGTTCGAAGAGAGCTAACACCTGCCAGAGAAGCCTCTTTTTCCTTTTTGCTCTACTAATAAGACCTCCTGACACGGATAAGCAGATAGGCTGTCAAATGAAACCAGAAATGAAGTGGTAACATATAACATTTTACATGATGAACCTAAGTTACATTGCGTAAGCAAAGTGATGAGCCTCATCTGCAACAGGTAGTAACCAAGTAACTACGCCTTCTTTATATTACGCGTAACATCTTAAAACGGAGAGAGTACATTAGATGATGAAATTTTACATTACTCCTTAAAAAGATGGTGCGGTCATAGGTATAATATCTTTACTTCTAAATCAGCTCGATGACAGCTATCTTGGAGCTAAGCAAAAAGACATCCTGTTGTACAATACAAATCCGATATGTATACATACACACATAAGCATACATACATAAACAAGCGCCTTCCTTGAAGGAAAACTTAAAATAATTAATATACTCAGTCACTTTAGTGGCGACTATATTTGCTGCCTTTCGGTTGTAAATTGCGAATAGCCAACTTAATGATTCATAATTCTCAACTCACCATTTTCGAAATCAGTCAATGTTTCCTATGGTGTTCTCTATAAGACTGACAGTGATAGTTAGGTCCTTTAACCCTCGCCGACGGTATAATGGGTCACTGATGAAGATAAATCAAATCTGAAATCAGCTGATATGACTCCATCTCGCTTTTATTCATTTATTTTATTTCACTTATTTGACTGCGGCCATGCTGGAGCACCGCTTTTAGTCAAACAAATCGACCCCAGGACGTATTATTTGTAAGCCTAGTACTTATTTTATCGGTCACTTTTTCCGAACCGCTAAGCTACGGGAACGTAAATACAGCAACATCGGTTGTCAAGCGATATTGGGGGAGACAAACACAGACACACAAACAAACACACACATACACACATATATATACATGCATACACACATATATATATATATATATATATATATATA
>NC_068987.1:65678871-65679447 GCF_001194135.2 Octopus bimaculoides | reverse complement strand
TAAACAGATTTTCGTCCCTGCCGACCTGGACCCTCAGAAAGGAAGCTTCGCTGTTTGAAGAGACATTGCAAAACAACTAGAAGTTAGTCCAAGAACGTGTGTTACACATCTGCATAAGCTTGGGTATTATGGACGAGCAGCTAGAAGAAAACCTCTCCTCAACCAATTAATATCACGGAAAGAAAGAAATGGACTAAGGAGATGTCGGAAAAATCCGATGCAGTAATTTTCTCAGATGAATCCAGATTTGCTTTATTTTCAGACAGTGGACGCGTTTGGGGTCTGGAGGCTTCCCAATCAAGAATTTGATTTGAAACAACTCCAACCAACTTTGAAACATGGCGGTATCTCTGTAATGGTACGGGGAGCTGTCACTAGCAGTGGGGTTGGAACCATAATGTGTTGGATCCATAAACTAACAAATACATCGAAATACTTAAGCAAGGACTAGTTCCGATGTATTCACACGATAGCATAACGGGAAATGAAATTTTATTCATGAAAGATGGAGCTCCATGCCACAGAGCGAAAAGGAATCAACAATGGCTGACTGAAAATAGGATCAAAAAGCTTCTT
>NC_068987.1:65678393-65678861 GCF_001194135.2 Octopus bimaculoides | reverse complement strand
CACACACACACACACACACACACACACATATACATATATACACGCACACAGACATGTAGAAAGTAAATAGACACCTTTAATTTTCAAAATGTCTGCTCTAAGTGTTTTAATATGATGTCAGCGGTGTAGAATTAACAATTTGATTACTCTTTTTCATTCCAGGTGTCATTATATTAAACATTTGCGAAGAGTAACCATGCCATGCACAAAAAATTCAGCAGAACTGTCAGATTTTCAAAGAGGTCGTATTGTTGGGCAATCCGAGGCAGGTCTTAGCCAGCGAAAAATTACCGAAAATTTTCAAATTTCTCTTGCTATTGTTAATAGAATTATAGTGCAATTCAAAAACCAACGAAGAGATTAAACAGATTTTCGTCCCTGCCGACCTGGACCCTCAGAAAGGAAGCTTCGCTGTTTGAAGAGACATTGCAAAACAACTAGAAGTTAGTCCAAGAACGTGTGTTACAC
>NC_068987.1:65671514-65675791 GCF_001194135.2 Octopus bimaculoides | reverse complement strand
GTACGAGAGAAGAGAGTGAGAGAGAGTAAGAGAGAGGAGAGAAAGAGTAGGGGTGAAGAGAAGTGGGAGTAGAGAGAAGTATGAAGAGTGGTGAAGAGACGTACAAAGAAGTAGGAATCGGAGCAGGAGGTGGGGGAGGGGAGAGATGGGTGGTAGGAGGGAGGGTGGCGGAGAGAGACAGGAGGAGGGGGTTAGATGAAGAGTGGAGGGGAGTTGAGCCCATGTGGCGCAAAGGAGCGAAGATAGAAGATTAATCCCTGTTCACGGCGCAAACGGGAGTCCGGATGGCCCCTGTGCATGGACAATCCAAATGCTATCTTGTAGAACTTCACTGTGGTAGTTTGCTTTTGTTAGAGAACAGTTTGATAGTACTATAAGATAATTTAGTAATTGTTCGGCTTCGAAGTAGAGAAAATACTTCTCAATAAAAATTACGAGGTCATTATACATAGGCAGCTGATTTACTCGCGTGTCGAAGACGACTCGCTGTTGCTAAGGTAACTAAATTTGGTCTCAATAGTATACATTCTGTATATTTCTTCTTTAATGTACAAATGGTATTTAAAGTTCGCTACAGTATTGATTATTCAACCGGAAGAATAACGCATACATTCGCGTTTACTCATACGCATCAAATCACGTGTCTTTCATTCACTCACTCTCTCTATAGGTGTGTGTGTGTACATATATATGTGCGTGTGTGTATGTGTGTGTACGTATATATATATATATATATATATATATATATATATATATATATATATATATATATATATATATATATATATATATATACATATATATATACATAGATAATATGTATGTACATGCATGTATGTTCATACTGTATAAATGTATGTACATGAATATATACACGCATCTACGGATGCACTCCAACACATACGCTCGCATATATACTCACACATCGCCTTGTGCGTTCATGTATGAGGAATAAGTTTATATTGTGTTGAGTTGGTAAGATTTGGTATGTAAAATACAAGTTTCTTGATTCGTAGAATGCCCAGGACTTACAAAATATTGGTATTCATTCATACAAAGGTATGCTGGGCCATTTTAGATATAAGGACCTGTTATATGTACCTGTAATATTGTTGTGTATTTGAAGCTGAACCACGTTTAAAGATATATGTCACAATGAGTATTTGAACTCATATCTATATTAGTATTGTTATACTTGAGGATGGTCATATTTTTCCAATTAAACACACGCACTGTATATTTGGTCTTCACTCGATCTTTATTATCATTGTTGTTTTATATTTTTTGTTAAAGTTCTTTCGTCACACTTCCTGTGTGTGTCTTCCCGTGACGTGTGTCCCTATCTGTCTATGTATTTGCGTCCAGATCTGTGTCTGTGTGTCTGTGTCTGTGTGCGTATGTGTGTGTGTTTGTGTTTGCGTGTCTATGCTTTTAGTGTGTATGTTTTATGTGCATGAATATGGGTTTGCTTACGACACTGTTTATAAGAACACTGTCTACATTAGTCTTTCCTATTTAGCTTACATAAATAATCTGTTTACCACATCTATTAGATGAATATGGTCAACCAGAATTCACATGGGAGGAGATAACTGCAACAAGAAGTAGAACTATAGCATTAACGAGTGAACGTAATTATATTTTTATACAGTGGCAACAGGCAACAGCAAGAGGCAGAAGAAAGCCATATTTTACCACAATCGATTTATCTCTGCATGTGGAAATACGCTGTTTGATCCTCCTAAAGGTATAGATTCAGTATACCTGCGGCAACAGATGTCTGATTCACGACAAATGCTTCGGCATATAAGTAGCATGTTTGGGTCGGTCTGAGGCTACGCAATGATGACAACATAAGCAACTCATCTCTCTTAATCACACAACCACTGTTGGAATTTTGTGGGGACAGAGATTGCTGTAATGTCTACAAAGAGCCATGTATTAATGTTTCAAGAAAAAGCGGTCGATATTGGGTATTAAGACATTCCTTCTAGTCTCGAAGTCAATAAGCTTCTAGTCACATTGGTATTCTAGGCTCAACAGAGTTCTACATACGTCCAGGTTTATTTGGTCAGCATTCTGTTGTCATCGTCTCTTGAAATAAGTCTTTCATCATTTAAGTTATCATCTTTGGTGTTTTACATTAGCAGCAGGCCACAGGTTTATAGACGATAGGTGAATTGACACCAGTATACCACTGGTACCTACTTCTATCGACATTAATGTGATTGAATATAAACTCAACTCTTGTTAGTTTTAAATTCAGAACATGGAAAGACAAGAGCAAAATATGGCAAGAACTCTGCTGTCTCTCACACTCAAACTAATTATAATAAAACATGCCATCAAGGGAGTCTCTACAAATCCCAAATCCTAGTCTACTCTTTTAGGAAAATTAAGGTCAAATAATGTAGTTCTAGCTACATTTTGCCTCAAAAAAATGGTAAGATGATCGAGGCTTGAACACGCTTGATTATAGATCTACTTGAGCAGAAATGACTTGGTTATTGAACAAAAATAACAAAAATACCCACCTAATAATATTAAATGTTTACGAACAGAGGACATCTAAGAAAGAGAGTTTAAACATACAAAGACACACAGACAGTGGTAAAGACAATAACAAAGAAAAATGTTCTATTTGAGGTATAATATAATGGATAACGTTAGTTAAATAAATTTGTAGAGAACAATAATTATATTTTCATATAACAAATTCCATTATTCGATCAGTTTTGCTTTCAACACTGTACTATTTGCTTTCTCATTATAATCAACAAAGAGAATGAATTTAATTGAATCTGAAGTATCATTAAAGCAAGCTGAAGTTACATGATTATATCTGCAGCCTCTGGTCTCCGCGTTGAATATAAAAGATGTTCATTTTTATATTTTAAAAGAATAGTTACTTTTGTTCTTCATTCGACTGTAGATATAACGGAAATATACAAAACTATTCAAGTCCTAGTTTCTTACCCTGAAATCAATAAGGGTGATCGATGTTTCTGATCACAAAAAATTAAACAAATTGATTTTATTTTCTGCTGGTTGCTACTACTGCTTCTACTGCCTAGATATAGGTTAATTCTGATCAAGTAGACCACAATCAAAAATGTTCCAACCGTAGCTATCCCTTATTTTTACCGAGGAAGTTACCCATCTTGTCTTTTCTTTATTAAAAGAGTAGGATCCGCTTTCAGAGAGATTTGGTTACTATATCTCGAAAGGCAAACGACTGCATTGAATCGATCTTTCGTTAACGAAAATCTATTTATTGTGATAGTTCGAACAAAGGAAATACTTTACCGGTGTCATTAATTTGTTAGTATGAAAATAGAAATATGGATGTTTGTACTGATAGAATTTATAACTTCCAAACCAAGAATAGATTATACACATTCTGTCATCGACAAGACACAGGTTTCCTACAAAAATACATGTAATTTTAATCGAGATCCTTCAATTGGCTGTAATCAAATACCTTGATTTGCAAACAATTTCAGCAGCACGTTATAAACACACCATTTGTCCAGAAAAGGTAGGAGTGGCACATTTCAGTATATAGTGGACTCATCTAACTTAAACGAGAGATGAGAACACTGCTTCATTTTGCTGAATAGCTTGCACAGATGATGTTTCTAGTGATCAAATGTTTTACTATACATTAGCTCATGCTCTCGATCAAATAGAAATTGCGCCTGGTGCCACACCAGATGTCGAAGTGATAACAGCAACGTGAAATGAAGTGTTTTGCTCAAGAACACAACGCATCAACCGGTCCGGGAATCGAAATAACAATTTTTCAGTCTTGAATGTAACATCCTAATCACTAGGTTACACACCTTCAGTGTATCCGAACCTAAACGTAAGTTTAGTATGAAAAAGTTTAAACTGTATGAATGAGTTTTAGATAAAAGCGTATCAGTTGAGCAGGATTTATATTTTATTCATCAGACAATCAAAATTCACAGACAAGAAAACCCAATCATCTTGATAGTTTTATATCTAGTTACCAGTTGCTAGGTCCGCAATACCATCGTTAACAATAATGATATTCTAAACAAGTGATTTCTATTCTTAGGCATTGCAATCAAAATTAAATCAATCACAATGCTTTCCCATACGACTAATAACCAGAGATACATAAATATAAATTGACCATTTATACTTGCTAATACAGTCGCATATAATAGACTCTTGCATAAATACTAAGATATATGTTTGTGTGTGTGTGTGTGTGTGTGTGTGTGTGTGTGTGTGTGTGTGTGTGTGTGTGT
>NC_068987.1:65670194-65671229 GCF_001194135.2 Octopus bimaculoides | reverse complement strand
TTCATTTTATGTTATTCTGTCTTAATTTAAGTTCCAAACCTCCTAAAATAACATTCAGATTCCTTTGCCAACTTGTATTTTAATGTATTCGTGAAAATAATTTGCGAAAAATTTATCTGCCCCTGCGATGTCTTTTTTTTTTATTCTTTATCCTTTACCAATTCAATTTTTTTCCATTCAGTAGTTCTGTGATTAGATTGTGAAAAGTAATAGAGGGAACTTCAGAATGAGGTCTAAAAGTCGTTGAGTGTTTTATTCCTACCTTTAGGTGGAAGATAATGTTTTTGTTTCTGACAAGTGAATTATTGTCGCTATCACAATTAAGTAGTGCTTCTATAAGTCACAGCTTTTCGCAAAATTCTGGTTAAATCTTTGTGGGTTTCGGGTAAATTTTATTCGCTTTGTATGTTAATTTTTGCCACTGAAAAAGTTTTCTTTGATAAATTTATTGCTTTGGATTTCTCCTGTAAGTGTTGTTCCAACGTCTGTCTCTGAGTCTAAAAAAACATTTAGTGTAATTACATTGGTGCAGATTGCTAGTGTTACTAATTATGTTTGAATTGTTAAAGGTTATTTTTTCTGTCTAAGCGTATGAGATATAATTACGTGTATCGAGTTCCTGCCTTGATACTTAAATATATTCCTTGAGTATTTCCCATTGTTGGAGAAAAAGTGACATTCGTTCCTCTGGGACAACGCCTTCTAGTCTTTCTGCTTTGATCCTTCTTTCTAATTTCCTCCTATAGACACGGAATGAAAACTTATTATGAGAGCATGAAATTATAGCATTGTTACTAACTACTTAGTCATGAGTAGCAAAGACGAGACCAGATCGACCACGGTACTTATTTTTTAATGCCTAGTATTTATTCTATCGGTCTCTCTTGCAGAATCGCTATGTTATGTGGGCGTAAACACATCAACACCGGTTGCCAAACGGTGGTGGGGAAGAAACACACACGCAAACACACATACATACACACATACAATGAGTTTCGTTCAGCATATATATATATATATATATATATATACATA
>NC_068987.1:65662231-65664373 GCF_001194135.2 Octopus bimaculoides | reverse complement strand
CATACATATACATATATATATACATACATATGTATATACATACATATATACATATATATATATATACATACATATATACATACATATATATACATATATATATATACACACACATATATATACATATATATATACATATATGTGTGTGTGTGTGTGTGTGTGTGTGTGTGTGTGTATGTGTGTGTGTGTGTGTGTGTGTGTACATATATATATCAATGGTAGTTGTTACATACATATGGGGAGAGTTCTTGTAAATTAGAGATGTTGAATTACGTCTCTCTAGGCTAGAAAGATAACACGTAGTTATTCGATAAAGGAAATCAATAGAATAAGTATTAAATTGAAATAAGTAGTAAGATCGATATAAATGGAAGCATTGCTTCAGGCCAATGACCGCAGTCTTATCACTGAAAATAATTTAATTCCAGCTAATGACTTTTAGATGTCATCAACATTGCACATATTAATACTTGTAGCATTTTTTAAATTAACCAACACATTACATTTTCCTTGCAATATGTCCGCTACGAAATCTTCTTAAAACTCAATATAGCACCTAGAGTGTTAAAAAAATATCGTTCAAACGCGTGGTGGGTAGCTGAATTGGTAAAATGACACATAAAACATCTCATGATAATTAGATGCGTCTCTTTATGCTTGGAGTTACGATCTCGTCCCCAACGACATCATCCACTATTTTTCTGTGGATGAATAAAATATATTTTCAGCTAAATTCTGCGTTAGACGTAATCATCTGTACTTCTTTGTAAATATGTTACGTGAAGTCAGTGTTAGAAATCACATATCCTATCAGGACCAATTTTGCCGTGCGTCCTTTTATTGAACCTTATGTTCAGTAAATAATAGATCAATTTAATTACAGTTGCAACACCGGTTTTCCAGATACTAGTAGTTCAGAACCTTTTATAATCAGCAGTATTTACGAGCAGGAAAATGTAAATCCCACAGCCGCCAGGCTAGTTTAGCGGCACCTTGCTCGGTACAGTATTAATAAACTTGTACCATCTATTGTAATATTGACAATTGACAATTCCTTTAACCCCTTGGGTATCGTTGGGGCGTCAAAGCCATGCTGCGTATCTAGGGTGAGAAAGCCTGGCGGATTTCATCCCTCTCAATGCTGAATTCATTTCTACAGCAGAGTGGACTGGAGCAACGTGAAATGAAGTGTTTTGCTCAAGAACACAAGGGATCACCCGGTCAATGGATCGAAACCACAATCTTACGGTTGAGAATTCAACACCCTAACCACTAAGCCACGTGCCTCCACTAGTGGTACTCATTTCTACAGCTGTGTGGACTGGAGCAACCTGAAGTATTTTTCTCAAGAACACAACGCATCGCTTGGTCCAATCTTACCATCGTGAGTCCAACACCCTAACCACTAAGCCACGCTCCTCCACATTATATACTAACATACAGGTGCGTATATTTGATTTAATTATAAAAGTATGTTTAATATTTGTTTCATTTAGAGTGTGTTAACCAAGGTCACTACTCCTGGTTCGGAAAAATCGCCAATCCGGAATGGCTTTGAATCCAAAGGTTCCGGAAAATCGACGTTGTACCTGTACCAGGTTGGGTAGGGAGTCGATTACACAGATTATACCCTCTTCTGTCTTCAAATGTCAAACACTTCTTTATTCAAATTCAGTGACATTTCTTCTGTGGACTTGAAAATTTCCCGCAACGACAATTAATTCATTCTGAACTATAAACTTCATATCTCCATAACACACAAACAGCCGTTGTAAATTCAGATTTTAACATTGTAATTTCATTCAATAAATATTTTACATCTAGCTATTCGATTATTCATACATTCTGTCATAATCTCCTTTCTCCAGTAGCTTGTTGTCCTATAAGAGAGAATAGAATAGGAAATAGCTTACATAAATTGTGACAAACAAGATCTTGTATTATGTCATATTTTCATAATTTCCTAAACCATTTCAATTTCCGGACAGGAATTTTTACTTATAAGTCAATTTAAGATATAATCAAAATCATGTTGTATTCAGTTTATGTATGACATTTACGTTTATCAAGATGTGGATACAATACTTCCTGCATATATATGGTGTTTGTTCAAATTAACCATTTAATTCTACCGATATATAT
>NC_068987.1:65659334-65661759 GCF_001194135.2 Octopus bimaculoides | reverse complement strand
TGTGTATCTGTGTTTCTCCCCGCAACATCGCTTGACAACCGATGCTGCTGTGTTTACGTCCCCGTAACTTAGCGGTTCGGCAAAACTGCCCGATAGAATAAGTACTAGGCTTCCAAAGAATAAATCCTGGGGTCGATTTTCTCGACTAAAGGCGGTGCTCCAGCATGGCCGCAGTCAAATGACTGAAACAAGTAAAAGAGCATGTGTATGTGCGACTTATTCTGTCAGTATCTATAAATGTGCGTGTGTGTGCGTGCGTGTTTGCATTTGTGTGTGTGTGTGTTCTTCCGTCCGTGTGTGTGTGTGTGTGTGTGTGTGTGTGTGTGTGTGTGTGTGTGTGTGTGTGTGTGTGTGTGTGTGTGTGTGTGTGTGGCAGGCATATATCTCGCCGCTGTTCGGAAAATACGGAGGTATGTGTATGTATATATGGTGGGCCAAAAGTAGTGCACCAAGATCAAACTATACTGAATATACTTTATTAAAGAACTGAATAAAATACATAAAGCAATGATGAACACACACATACTTGTATATGATGAACAAAATAATAACAACAACAACAACAAAAACAACTGAAATCTCAATTAAAACTGAAACAACAAAGTACATGATGAAACGATGGCAAGAAAAGCCCTTACATGGCAAATATTGGGATATGCTAAACAGAAAAGAAATAGACAAATTAAAATTCCAGCAATGGCTGAGGAGTTCAGAGCTCAAAGCAGAGACTAAAGGATTTTTAATTTCAGGACAAGATCAAAGCCTCCACACACGAAATCACCAGAAACACATAATAAAGAAAAATACAAGAAGTAACTGAGGAACATGTGGTGAAAGAATATGTCCGCAGACATGACAGAGTTGAAACCTATATACACTGGAAGCTATGCCAACACTATGGAATTACAACAGAAAAAAGATGGTGTAGGCATACCCCAGAAAAGGTTTTAGAAAATGACAAAGCAGCAATACTTTGGAATATGCCATTCAATACAGATAGAGAAACCAAGGCTGATGGACAGGAAATAGTTTTCACCAAGAAAAAAGAATGCCTTTTAATCGATGTATCAATGCCAACAGATGACCATGTATCTCTAAAAGCAAAGGAGAAACTCTCAAAATACAAAGATCTGGAAATAGAGGTAATCTGAATCTGGAGTCTAAAAACAGAAATAACCCCTATAATGATAGGTGCATTATGTATGATTAAAAAACATTCAGACAAATACATATCCAAAACACCAGGACTTACGAATGTATATAACATAGAAAATAATACTACTAGACACTGCGCACATCCTGCGTAAAGTACTTTCAATGGTGTTACAGATCTCCAAGTCAAGCATATAAGTTGTTAGTGGGTAAGACATACGGCCATAAAATCGTTGTTTCAATTCCCTAATAGGGTAGCGCGTTGCCCTCTTGAGAAAAAAAAAACACTTCATCTCACGTTGTTCTGCATTCATTTCGACGTCTGGTGTGTAGCACATCATAAACCTGATTTTTTATTACCCACAAGGGGCCAACATAGAGGGGACAACACAATCTAATCTGGGGTCGGACACACAGATGAGAACAACATATACAATGGGTTTAAAAATTACAATAAATATAAAATCAGATGATAGGACAACATAAGACAATACAAATGAGTGGGGAGATGGGTTAAGCTTGGACCCCACAAGCCCCGTTTTGCCACTGATACCAGAGGTAAGTCTTTCATCGTATTCATGTGGTTACACTCATTCGCAACATCCGTGCTACATTCATCCGTTGACTAGTGAACATTTTCGCCGACAGTTAACTTCTCTCTAGCCCTGTTTTTTTTCAGGTAAAAAGTGAAATAATTCACCAGTGCAGGGCTAGAGATGAAGCGACCTGCCTTCAGTCCTTTCACTCTAGTCTTCCATATCACCTCTTTCGCAATTGCTACTACTACGAGAAAACAATTCTTACCCTCTTTCGATAAGGAACCAGGTGGGTCAATTTTTAGAATTCACTCAGACGACAGCTGTACTCTTCTTGTACTAGACAACAGTTGATCACAATAAACTCACACGTCCGACACCTCCGAGCACTGATCGCATCTTGGACAAGTCGATGGGTCGTGGCAACCGTGTCTTGTAAGCTTATCTTGAATGCGCAAGGCTCCTCGGTAACACTGCCAAGCCAGAGACTTCTGAAAGTTATTCAGAGTCTTCGACCCTACAGCTGATTATCATCGAGACCTAGGGTTTCCCCTAAGGTATCGTCACATTCTGACTCTACCAACCTTTATAGAAAGATGCGGTTGAACCACCACCACTGGCATTACCCGAGCGACAAAATAGCAGGAGAGCCTTACGACACTCCGTAAACCATGTACCCAACTTCGATCTACGATAGAACCAGGTTTCCCGTCAACCGAAACTAGTGAACTTGGGAA
>NC_068987.1:65656942-65659324 GCF_001194135.2 Octopus bimaculoides | reverse complement strand
AACCAGGTTTCCCGTCAACCGAAACTAGTGAACTTGGGAAATATCTGTTTCCCAAGTGTAGACTACACCCGCTCACCATCCAGGTGGAGCCACAGATGCCTCAACCTCAGCGCATGTCTGCTCATCAACAGCCAAGGCATACCTAGTCCACCCTTTAACGGTTCTTGACAGCAAATAGAGCTTTCAACAAGCGGTTTCGAGCTCCTCCACAAGAAGTGGAAGAGCTGTATTTCCAGCTTGATTAACCACGAATCAGGGCAAGGAACGACGGTTAGGCAGAAAATGATGACCGATGTGATAAACACATTGGCCACCTCCTCCCTCCCCTTCAGGGATAGCCACCGCCAAGACCAGGTCTTGACTACGTGGGTCACCCTGCTCAACACCTCACCTATTTGGAGGTCCGGACCAAACCAGACCCCTAACAACTTTATCGGACACTCCGTCTAACGTCCCACGACGCTGTCAGGATGCATCGACTTGCTTCTCCAGGTGCTGAGCTGCAAGCCGACTGACTTTACACGATTAATCTTTGCTCCTGTCACCGTTTCGTAATCCTTAATGGCCTCGCCTACCTTCTGTAGGTGTTCCATTTCGGTCACGATGATGGTGATGTCATCCGCGTATGCTGAAACCGATTTTCCACAACCTATCTCCTTCGAGATGTCACTCAACTTTCGCAGCAATGGCTCAAGAGTCAGCACATACAAAAGCGGGTAGAGTAGACACCCTTGGCGAACCGAGCGTTTGATACAGAACGGCTTTGAAAGAAAACCGTTCACCCGAACGATCGAGTCGATGTTGTTATATACTGATATGATCCATCTAACGAAGACAAGATTCAGGCCGAACTGCGCGAGAACCGACACCAGGTAACGATGGTCAACCCTATCGAAAGCTTTAGTTTGGTCTAAATGGACCAGTGCCCCACCCTTGCCAAGTTTACTATTGAATCCCTCTAAGGTGTAGCGTAGAAGGTGGAGATTATTCTGAATGGTTCTGCCAGGAATGGCACATGTCTGTGCCTCCTTGACCAAACCATCCGCGACACGCGCAAACCTTTTTGCTAACACCTTGGCTAACATCTTCAGTTTTGTGTTTAACAAAGTGATGGCCCTAAAATTAACAATAGAATCCCGCTTGTCCGGGTCCTTTCTGACTAGCGTCAGAACATGTATGTATACATACATATACATACATATATATATACATATATATACATATAGATTCGGGTGAATATGGTACTTAAGTTTAGGCACCAGAATTTAGTATGGTATTATCCATACAGTTTCAAAATAATGTAACTAAAATAAAAACTAAGCAATAAGAATATCCAAATGTAATGCAGTACGATCGTTTCATGCGACTCCATTTAATTGAACAATGTAAACATTACATCAAATATACAATGTAGAGCAATCTTCAGCTGCACAAAGACATAGAAATTTAGAAATTTAATGAAATTCAATTTGAAAAGAAGGGCATATTTTTATAATTAAATCTAAATTCTCCAAATAGAAAGGAGGAATACAAAAAATCATTTTGACTTAGCCAGACCATACAGGCTAGTAAATAAACATTCTAAGCAGATTTTAACTGTCACTGATTTTATTTGTTTTTTTGGTTCTGATTTATGGACTATCTTATCAGACCTAGAGATTCAAGAGAACAATAGCATTTTTTTAGGGTAAACAGTATAGACAGTAAATATGGATGATATAGGTATAAAATGTCTTAGGGTTTGGTGACAAACTACTATAGGATGGGGGAGTTCTCTACTAGCACACCAGTTTATAATGAAACAGAGGAAGTCTTATCATATAGCACTTGGGTCAAACGTATATAAAAAATAAAATTGCTATATTGCATACAGAAACAGTAAATGGTTATTCATAGTTTTCATTAATAAAAATAATGTATCAGTATTGTTTTACATATGCTAAATTTCAAATACTTAGCTTAATTAATATGCGAATAAAAAGGCTAATTATAAATTAAATAATGAAATAAAATGACATAGTGTATAATAATGTAAATAATCAATTAAGGCAGTATACCAAAACAATAAAGTGGCATTAATTTAAAATACTATGGTAAAGTACATTTAAACTTATTTACACCAATATAAAAGACCCATAGATAAAATGTAAAATTAAAATTTATATATATATATTGGACTAAAATTTAAAAATTAAACTTGTATATCTAATATACAAGTTTAATTTTAAAATATAGTTTTTCTTTGGAGGTGGCCAGATTGGAGCAATCTCGAGTATAACCAGTTGAAATTGCAAAGATAATCTGGAACTCGACTGAGGAAGGAAAACTCCGAATGACCCGTCCTTGTTTTCTTCGTATCGTCTGTCTGGATGTTTTGTTGTC
>NC_068987.1:65655405-65656932 GCF_001194135.2 Octopus bimaculoides | reverse complement strand
TAATTTTTTGACAAGGACACACATACACACATACACATATACACTGAAGTTTTAATTAAATGTAATGAATTGTGTGTGTGTGTGTGTGTGTGTGTGTGTGTGTGTGTGTGTGTGTGAGTGTGTGTGTATGTATCTATGTGCATGAGTGTACGTATATGTGCATGAGTGTACGTATATGTGTATGGGTGTATTTGCTATTGCCTATTTTGTGCATATGAGTACGCTGTGTGTTGTGTGTATGTATGCTGGTGTACTAAAATCAATTCAATTGTTGATGGAGGTTTGTTTTGGTTTAGAGTGTAAGCCAATATTTTAAAGACTTTGACCTGACCTCAACATTAACTTTAATATCACGAAACCGTATGAGGTGGCAGTAATTTGCTACACATCAATATTAGTTCGATCGACGTCAAGAGACCCTGAATGTCGATGTGCTGCTGTTATAGCTATAAAATCATTGGTTTATATCAAAATAATAAACCGATCGATACTCTAGTGAAGCGCTTCCATTATGAAATTTAGTGTTGCGAAAACTAGAAAGCAAGCAATTACTAGAAAGAAAATACTGGAATCTTCGCTGACGACTATTATTTAATTACACATCATTTTGTCGTTTTCATCGTCCAGTTTTTGTGTGCATATCTCATCAGTTTTAACTACGGTTACGACATCAGGATTATTGATTAATAGCTTGCCTAGTTTATTTCAACGTCCCTCTTTTTGGCCGTTGTTATTTTACCCGCTTTATTCATACTTACTTCATTAATTTTATGGTTGCTATGCACGGTTTATCGATGGATGCCTTGTCCATTTTATATATCCACTTTTACCACATATATTTTATCCATGCTTATCTAGTCCGATTTTGCGATGGCCACCTCGACTGGTTTATCTATGTTTGCCTCACTATGCTTTTCACGTCGTTTCGTTTACGCGATGTTACTTCGTCCGATTCATCCATAATGCGAGATGAGGTTGTGACATTCATACTTTTCTCATTGAAAGAAAAATTATAGGGATTCAAACAGAGCTTATGGCCTCTCCAGTTTCTACGTGCCGCAAGCGATACATTTTCCTACTACAACGATCAGTGTCTGATACGTTGACTTTATCCATTTGTAGCTGGGTATCCTCTGCATGATCACTCGACCTGCTTATAGACCTACACATAAGGCATGATGAACCCCAGAAACTTATAGTCTATGAAATCTTATCAATGCGTGTCTTCGTATTTGTGATAGAATGCAATATATATATAAGAACTTAGATACTTATACATACTTGCTCACATACGGACTTTCATTTACATACACACAGGAACATACACCACGCTTCTATACACATAAAATCACACACATACATACTCATATACATATATATAAATGTGTGTATGTGTGCATCTATGTATATATGCGTGTGTAGTTATGCGTGTATGCACGTATATATGCATATATACATATGTATATATATTTATATACATATATATATATGTATATATATATGTATATATATATGTATATATATATA
>NC_068987.1:65645539-65654885 GCF_001194135.2 Octopus bimaculoides | reverse complement strand
ATATATTACACGAGGTTAAAAGTGATAGGCAAGACTACGTTTGAAAACAGAATATTTAAGTAAAAATGTACATACAAGCAGAGAAAAAAATAAAGAGAACTTAACAAGGAAAACTATCGATCACAGGCAAGACCGGCCGGTGTAATGCCTTACTCAAAAACTATCCTGGGGTAAGGGAGAGAATCAGAAAAAGTAGGAACAAAAACGAATATATCAAGGAGAAAATTATTATAAATTTACAAATGATAGACAAAATGTATACACTTAACACATGAAGATATACAGTCATACACATATACATACAAAAAAACGTGCATACACCCACATATACACATACAGGAGTATGTGAGAGATGATACGACAAGTAAAACATAGAAGCACGTATTCACGTAAGACGTATATAAGTATACATACATATAAACACAAACATACACATACAAATATATACACGTACACACATACATGCATATATATACACCTACACATACATATATATATACATATACACTTACATATATACATACACACACCTACAAACATACATAAAACATAATTATGCACGTACCAGTACACGCACACACGTACATATATATGTACATATATACACATATATATACATATATATAAATATATATATATACATACACTCATACATATACACACACATGTACTCACATATATACATACATATATGTAAATACATACATACAAAGACATACACACATGCTAACAAAAAACATGCATACACACGCATACATATACATATATATAAGCATATGCACACGCATATATATACGTGCATATACACGCATATATATATATATACAAAATAAACACATACACACATTTATGCACCTATACATCCAAAACAGATAATATATGTACATCCACCCGAAAACAAAAAGAATAAAGATGCATATGTACATGTAAATACACCAAAGAAAAATCATATATAAAAAACATACAGAAATATACACATATATATATATACACGGATATATATATATATATACGTATATGTGCGTATGTTAATGTATCCATACAAAAAAAACAAGCATATACAGACAAAACAAGTATACATACGTCCACAACTACATATTTTTGTTCCCACACCTTTTGACCAGCTTTGGTTTGTTTACATCCCTGCAACCTAATCGATCAGTAAAAGAAATCTATAAAACAAGTACCAGTCTTAAAATATCCACTGGTGTGTATTTTTTCGAATAACCCTGTATGGCGACGCTGCAGCATTGCCTCAGTTCAGTGACTGAAACAAGTAAAATATTAAAATCCAAGGCTATGATAGATCTTTGCTCCATAAGGCGTGCAGTAGAATAGATTGCGAAACTATATAGATCCCAATTCGAACAGCTTAACCACACAACGTTGTCCGAACCTCGACATGTGAGTCTAAGCAGCAGTAGCAGTAACAAGAACAGCAATCACAACAATGAGCAATTCTAACTCTCATGTAAATACTGAAAATTTGAAATTTATGATTATAAAGAAATATGATAATAGCGGAATCCCCCAAAACTAAAAAGAAAAAATATATTATCATAAGCTTCATAAACTTCACAGCAAAATCTCAGTCAATCAGTCTTGAGTATTTCATTGTATAGATTTCATAAAACTCTTGGTAACAATAAGCTCTACAGCAACAATACGACAACAAAATACAAATGTGTAGCGAGTAGCTAAATATACGCACCGTAATACGTTCGTTAGACATACTATCCTTTCAGGAAAATACCATTTTCATATCTAATCAGGTTTCGATCAATGGTTTGAATTTAAATCAAAATATGAAACTTATCAGAGACGCTATTAAATCATTTATTGCCACTATAGACAGTTTCATTCTTCCATTTATAAAAATAGAAAGAAAGAAAAAAGAAAAATGTTACGAAAACTATCAAATTTCTAACATTAATGTTGAAAATACGTCATTTTGCATAGCCTCATATCATAATATTTTAGTTTCTAATCTTAAATCTTTTAAAAAAATGATATTCTTTACTTGGAATACTTTCAGTGTTAATTCAAAAAGAATTTACAAAATGTTTTAAATATTTCGACCGCTTTATCACGTCTATCTGGTATTTTGAACGAAAAGGATATTTATCTCAGTTACATCTTCGAAATCAGTATCCGTTATTATCCGTGTTGCCAGCATAGTCACTAATATGTTATAAGATAAGGAATTTAGAGTTATTGATGGTTACATGAATGGATTTATTTTTATTTATTGTTTGAATTCACTCCATAAAACGCAATGTCTTTTACTTAGAAACCAAGCTTTATTGTTAAATGTTAGCCATGAACAAAAGTACAGATTTACATTCTAAACTTCAGACATATTTTACATTTTTACATTTATACTTACAGATTGAATTGCCTGCGCGCTATAAGAGTTTAAATGGTTGGTCTTGAAATAGATTGTCTTTGTTTGAAACCATAGTTTTCTAAAATTACTGTTAAATGTTCGGAAACATTGGGAACAAGTGAAGCAATAATTACTGGTACAAATGTAAATGTATAACGAAGCTACATATTTCAAGGCAGCTGTCCATATATGTTCTCATTTAACTGAGGCTCAATGAAAATGTTATCTCCCGCGGAACAACCACTGCAATGGTATATGATTTTTCCTTCTGAACTAGCCATGCCCGCAATTTATATTAGCGCTTGGCGGAAGTTCTGATGAGAATAATCTACCGAGATTTCTTTTGTGGGTGTACTCAATGTCAATTGTAGTTATTGCTGTTGCTACTGTCTGTGTTGTGATTGTAGTTTGATCGAACAAACCTATGGTCAAAACCTTACATATTTTTGTATATTAGTGACTGTAATCTGATTTATTCCTCCTTTTTGAAGTCGGTAGAATGTGGTTTTAGAATTATGTGGCTACTATTTCTTGCAGACCGAACGACCATGTAAGGACTCTTTCATTGGTTCGTGAGCAACATCAACGTTTTATAAATAACGTAAGACAGCCCTTCCTGCCGATCACATTGTTTATACTTTTAGCAAGAACATTGTGTTACAATGGATCTATGACAGTACTTTTAGCAGCCACCTGTTAGCGAATTATTTATACAGAGAAAAGATGATACTGAGAAAAGGAAGTTCTTTATAGAGACGGAAAAATAAAATATAGATGATTTGGTAACCCGACATTTTTCTAGTGACCTTTCTACAACGACTCTTCATTCCTTAAATGTCAGGATGTTTTTAAAAATTTTGTTCTTCCTAATATTTCCTTCAACTGAAATGTGCTGATTATGATATTAGTTTCTCTGAGAATCCGCATTCAGCCACGATTTCTTCGAGTTTTAGCTTTTATGCTCTCATGATCATTGTAATAAAGCCGACTTTTAGCTTTGGTTAACACTAATCCAAAATGCTTATGAGTGGCCCCTAGATGTATTCTATCACCTGCATTTTACCTGAAACAATGATTATCAAGCAACTAACTTACACTACAAACATGCCCTCTCATTATGAACTTAGTCAGAAGGAACGGAGGAGTCGATGAGGTTTTAAAGGACTTCCCAGACTGGCTGGATGGGTGGAAGGAGACCAGTCTGGCTCGAATGCTTGCAACTGAATAGGCACCGTTGAAAGTACCCAAAGTTCTTGGTCATAGTGTGATACCGTGTAGTGAATAAACCTCATCTTAGCCTAGTGCCCGAGTAGACTATGGAGAGATTTGAACACAGAATTCAAAGAGGCGGTAATAATAACACAAAGCGTCTGGTCCAAATGTTACACACTATAATCTATACCGTTTGGTTTTGGTCCATTTTTATCGATCCAGAAGGAAAAAAATCGAAGTTTTCTCCAGTAGTATTTGAACTCTGAGCGCAGTGTTGAGACAAATACTGTATGGTATTTTATCCGATGCTGAAACAACTCTGCCAGTTCACCCGTACACTATGAAACAAGTTATGATTTTGATCATTTTCCCGGGGTTTTTTTTTGTTTTGTTTTTTTTTTTTAACATTTCACCAATATCTTCACCAAATTAAAGATTGCTTGTTATGAGTATCTTCTACTTGATTGTCATGACTCTTTTCTACCGGTTTTCATTTCAGTGTCTCCTACCAGCCATATCAATCTGTCAGTGACAGTATTCGTGGTTTTCAAGTAATGAAATGCTTAGATTATTCTCTATGTCCCACATGAGCACAAGATATTAGATCCGTTTTTTTTTCCAGTGCTTTGATTAAAAAGAAAACTTTTGTAGATTTTTATAAATAACAAGAATCTTGCTATTCTTAACCGCATCCCTCCACGAAACACTGTAGCTGACGAAAAGTTAGCACACTTCTGAATGTTGCACATAATTCGTGTTTGTCCCTTCTCCTATGTGTTGGTAATCGGGCATCCCATTCAGTAATCCGAGTATAAATGCTCTATCTATCGGCAGTCACGTTGTAGTCGCTCGAAGCTAAATGGTTACCCAATCTTCAATAGACCAAGAGACACGTAGCGTAAAGAATAAGCAATTTCTAAAAAAAAAAAAAAACATAGAAATATGTACAGCAAAAATATATTCTATTTATTTTGATGTCCGCTTAAACGTCTACATTCCTGGTTCACATTGAATCATTCATACTGAACTAACGATAATATTACGTATAGCAATTTTTAAATAATTCCTCTCATTGGAGACAAATATTAGGTTTTAAATTTTCCAGACAGCAAGTCAACCTCAACAAACCATATCATGGCTGTCCAGAGAATTTTTATTTCCGTTACCAATGTTTTCTGACCTCAAAAGTAAAAAGCAGGAAAAAAAAAGGAAAAAAGAAACAAAAGCTTTCGACACAAATCAATTCAAATTTATTTACAGACTTTGCTCGTTGACGACACTTATAATTTGTTATTATTTTTCCTTCAATTTTTGAAAGTGCTTTATTGATTCATTTGAGAATAGTTTAGCCATTAATAGTTTTCTATAGATCACCGTTTAGATTCTATTCTTACTATTAAACAAGTGATTGCTTTCTCACAACTCGCTTTTAAAAATCCATTATTTTCATCAGATATACCACAAATTGAAAGTAAAGAGATGATGCGTTTCTTTATTATATTCATTTTGTGTCTCATTTTATTTTAATCGATTACATCATCAAATGGTTTCTTTCCTTTTTTTTCGAAACATATTTAAGAACATTAACAGACAATGTCGGTAGTTTTGAGGAGTAGATAGACCTTGAAGATATGTTACAGCATTCATGTATCATATTCTGGTCAGTAGGTCACTTCCTACAAAAATCGTTGTTTTGGAATTTCCTATAAAACGTCTGACAACTTTTGTTAAAAGTTTTATGTCAATATAATAAATATATTTACCTTCCTTTCCATCTTCTTTATTACGTTTTGTCCTTTTCTAGTTCCAAATCTCCTCTAAGTCGATTTCACCTTTCATGCTTCCACAGTAAAAATATGAATCAACCTGTTGACCCACTCGAGTACTTCTTCCCAGAACATATATCATTCTTCCTAAATAACAAAACAGCAGCAGCAGCAGCAGCAGCAACAGTAGTAGTAGTAGTAGTAGTAGTAGTAGTAGTAGTAGTAGTAGCAGCAGCAGCAGCAACAACAACAATAACAACAACCATAGCAATAGTGATGGTGATAGCAGTAGTAGTATTCTTAGTTGTTGCAGCAGTAGCAGTAGTAGTAGTAGTAGTAGTAATAGTAGTAGTAGTAGTAGTAGTAGTAGTAGTAGTAGTAGTAGTAGTAGTAGTAGTAGTAGTAGTAGTTTTCAATTTACATCTTGAATGTAATTCCTGTCGCGAGCAGCTTTGCAGTGCAGGTCTGTGTATTCTCTTCCAGTACAGTCCAAGCACAAAACCCTACTTTAATCTCTCATGAGCTTCCGTTAATAGCTGTTTGCTCCTCAAATATAAAAATGGTCGTATTTTTACCCATGAAAATAAAAATATAAAAGGAAGTGCCAATCGTCTTAACATGAAACCGTTTGAGACTGTGTCAATGAGCCGATCAAAACCTTGCGAATGGATTCGCCAATCTGAAACAAGTAAAAGGTAAAAGCTATAAGTTTATTTTAGAAGATATATGGCAGTCTTTTAAACAGTTATATCATGGCATAAGCTAAAAATCATTCCTTCACTCAATAATAACGCCTTTACGCTTTTCTCTTGATACCAGCCAGCAAACTGTGATTGTGTTGAAGAACTGTCAATATTTAAGAATCTTCCAGACTATATTGATATTTAATTAAACTTATATTGCCTTATCATGCTGCATAATTTCCGTAACCTTCGATGATTGCAACAACAAACATGCCAAAGACTCGTGAAAACTGCTACAGTTAAAGTAACCAACTTAATAGTATGCAAACACTAAAGTATTGTAATGTAAGAGTGACATTTGTCAGAATAATATTTGGGAACATTCGAAGATATGCGGTGGACGTAGCACTCTCGACACTTAATGTTCTATCAATGCTCTATACGACAATACTAACAAAGATAATGTTAGTTGTTACTTTTACGTAGTATCTAGGTATGTTCTAGTGGAGGCGCAATGGCCAAGTGGTTAGGGCAGCGGACTCGCGGTCATACATCGCGGTTTCGATTCCCAGACCGGGCGTTGTGAGTGTTTATTGAGCGAAAACACCTAAAGCTCCACGAGGCTCCGGCAGGGGATGGTGATGAACCCTGCTGTACTCTTTCACCACAACTTTCTCTCTTACTTCCTGTTTCTGCTGTGCTTGTAATTCAAAGGGTTAGCCTTGTCACACTGTGTCACGCTGAATATCCCCGGGAATTATGTTAAGGTACACGTGTCTGTGGAGTGCTCAGCCACTTGCACGTTAATTTCACGAGCAGGCTGTTCCGTTGATCGGATCAACTGGAACCCTCGACGTCGTAAGCAACGGAGTGCCAACATAGGTATGTTCTACAGTAGCAGCCATATTTTAGACAAACCACGCTGCTTTTAGATGGAGTGCTCAGTTAACTAAAGGAAATACTTTAATACCGGTAGAACCAATGGTAACTATAATATCAACAATGGTTATGCTACTTTTGCGTAGTATCTAAATGTGTTCCATAGTAACAGCAATATTTTAGACAAACCACACAACAAAGTTTTGAATGGAGGAAATGCTTGCAATAAGCATAATATCGTTATGTATAAGCGGTCGAGCAAACGAGACAAAGATAGGTTTATTTGAGCAGATGCACCAGCGCAACATAATGACAAGAGCAGCAGCAGGAACAGAAACACAGACTTTTTTTTTTGTAAGTGTCCTACAGTTTAGTAGGTCTTAGCGACACCACCGAAATCGAGATGCAATAACAAGAGAAACGGAATTCAGCATTGTAAAATAACTGAATACACCGCCATTATATATTGTTTCTGAGGTTTATAGCAATCTCGTTTATTTCTCTTTGGACCATTCTCGTGTAATAGAGGCCAAAGACAGATTAAAGCATGCAAACTTAAGTCAATGAAGGAATACATAGAGGTACTCAACCATTTTTTGAGCATGGACCCCTTTAATTCCTATTTTACTTGCGTGGACTTTCATAGCCATTCGACGTTTTAAAAAATCCTGTTACATTTTTATACTTAAATATTATAAATTATTGTATTAAAAAATTGTTAAAATATTTTGAGCACTGTATAAGTATAATCAATTTGTTGCAGATAAATTTTAACAACAAAATCGTATATGGACTCCTCAAGGGTAGTATGGATCCCGGTTGAGAACCACAGCTCTAGATAGTTGAGTGACACCTTAATCGGTTCAGATAATTACCACTTTTAACACATGCACAATACAAAACTGAATAGTTGATAGTATATGACATTCCAACGAGCTACTGTTTGACAGCTAATATTCCCATATGAACATATACCAAATATGAAACCATATAGGCGATAGTAGATGATTGTCCAACAAGCTACTTCTATACAGAGATTAACACAAAGCTAATATTGATTGATTAGCCAAATAATATTGTTCGACATACAAGTTATAGTTGTCTCCCTAAGTATAATTATCAATTAAGAATGAATCACTCGTTCTTACGTCATATTGCTCACACTCTATGATATACAAATCTCATGAGAAATCAGATAGGATGCAGTCGCTACTGTACAAGCATGTGTTGTATGTTTTCTTATTGTTGTTTTTTGCCCCAGATCAGTTTTATTACCGAAGGAGTCCCAACTGGATTACTACAATTATTGTTTTCAAGGCACGAGCCCATGATTTACTGAAATTTGGTTGCTATTTCTAATTTGGTTTCAAATTTTAGCACAAGGTCTGCAAAATCAACCCAATATTCAACTAGTACTTATTTTATCGACCCCTGCGCCATTTGAACCCAGAACATAAAGGCGAACGAAATTCCGTTAAACTTTTTTTTCCCGGCATGCTAACGATTCTTATTTATTGCCCACAAGGGGCTAAACATAGAGGGGACAAACAAAGGGATTAAGTTGATTACATCGACTCCAGTGCGTAACTGGTACTTATTTAATCAGCCATGAAAGGATGAAAGGCTAAGTCGACCTCGGCAGAATTTGAACTCAGAACGTAGCGGCAGACGAAATACCGCTAAGCATTTCGCCCGGCATGCTAACGATTCTGCCAGCTCGCCGCCTTAACGTGGAGCTGTAATTATTCCATACCAGTCTTGAGTCTAGAAATATGGCACAATGCAGGTATACATAAAATATGCATATTTGTATTATTGTAGTGTTTCGTATAAGGTCACAAGGCCACAAATTTTGTGGAAGGTGCTGTCAATTATATGAACTCAAGTATTTCACGAATCTCAGAAGGATTAAAGACAAAGTTGATCTCTTTCGGATTTGAACTAAAAAACGTAGGCATTGTAATAAACCCAGATCTGTTCCATTTGAAGGTTAAAGACAATGGCTATGAATGTATGACAGGAGTGTAATATAAGGCGGCGAAATGCTTAGCGGTATTTCGTCTATCTTTAAGTTCTGAGTTCAAGTTCCGCCGAAGTTGTGCCTTTCATCCTTTCGGGGTCGATAAATTAAGTACCAGTCGCGTACTGGGTCGATCTAATCGGCTGGCCCCCTCCCCGAAACTTTAGGGTCTTGTGCCTAAAATAGAAAATAATTATGACCAAATGGTTAAGCACTTTCTTTTGCCAACACGAATTCCCGGGATCGATCCCACGGCATGGTACTGAACCAGGAAATCCGTGTTTGCAATGCCATTTTTGTAACTCACATACCTTCTGAGTTAAAACGGCGTCGCAGAAAATTTATGGAAATAAAATTGCACCTGCGTTTTGATCAGCTGAGCATCTATTCGCAGCGTTGT
>NC_068987.1:65641629-65645407 GCF_001194135.2 Octopus bimaculoides | reverse complement strand
TATATATATATATATATATATATATATGCAGATGTCAGAAACACAAGAAATATAATAATGTTCTCAAGAATGTATTAGGTAGTTATTCTCTTGTTCGTAACATGCGCATATATATACATATACATATATAGGTAAATATACATATATATAGGTAAATTTCCAAATTAACTTGGTAGGGATATACAATCATAGCGGGTACCGTGTTAACTTTTACCGGTTAATAATGCTGCTTAACCTCCGTGAGTATAAAAACATTTCAGTTAGTTTATTTTACTATCCTTAGTAGATCTTAATATCGGTAAATCCATATATCTCTATGGAGACTGTATGGTGTCGGTAGAGAAGAAATAACAAATTAATAATAAGAACAGAGATTTATATATCCAGTTTGATTCTGCAGTCAATCACCTCTTTCCATTTCTGCAGCTTACATATGTCTCTACTCTAATTTCGTGTGCATTTTGGTGTTATTTGCCGCTTCGTCGGGTTGCTATTAAGTTCAGATAGGATTTGAAACGCTATTAATAGCAACCTAAAGAAGCGGCAATTAACACCAAAATGCACACCGAGATGCAAAATTTTGCAGTGTGCACGAAATTAGATCAGAAACATATGTAGGTTGCAGAAATGGAAAGACGCAATTGACTGCAGAAAAAAACTGGATTTATAAATCTCATTTCCTTATTATTAATTTATTATGTGTATGTAGAGAGAGAGAGAGAGGGAGAGAGAGAGAACTATAGAAATGCATACACGTATATTTCGAATAAGAGAAAAACTACTCAATACATTCTTAAGAACATCATTATATTTCTGACGCTGCTGACATCTACTGTTATTTTACGTTTTAGATATGATCAAATTGTCAACTAGCTGTCTTAATTTCATTTGTATGTGTGTGTCTTTATATATATATATACATAGATGTATATATGTATTCGGTATACATAGCAATATAGAAATATATACATAAAAGATGAAAGTTAAGGAGTAGATACCGACTTCGGTCATAAACCTAGAAAGCTTCCCTTCGATGCACAAGTCCGGAAAGATTGTTTATGAAAGACAAACAGTCGCCATGCATACCAGCCTCCCCTCTCCACGCGAAGGGAAAGGCAGAAGCCGATCCAGCTTGGCACCAGTGAGGTCGCAACTCATTTCTAGAGCACTATATATGCCTAGTGTTTCTCCCTATCGTATTTCCAGACGCGTTTCTAGCTCTTTATACGTTATCAATTGGAAATACATAAACCCTGCCTGGGGCTAATACCACTGAATTTCTTTTGACTTGGCAGTTTAATAGTACAACTCACTCAAAGTAATTGTGTTTTAGTTAAAGCTATTTCTTTAAAATATGCCCAGAATTATCTGACATTGGTATTTCCCATTCATAACGACTAAAGAGCTAGAAACGCGTCTAGTAACTGCTGTCAATTTGCTTTTACAAGTTACGGTAACTTCTGCGAATTTGCCTTAGAAGTTGAAATATGTCAAAAACGTATTTTAACTAATCTAAATTTCACTTAAATACATGTGTGTGTGCGCACATGTATGATGGCTAGATACCGGTATCTCAATAGGTACTTCGTAATTCGTGGCATTTATTCGTGTGTAGTGTACTAAATGTCGAAACTAGGTAGAAAGTATTTTGTGGCCAAAAATATAGTTATATGTGTGAATGTATGTGTATGTATTATAATGTATGTAGGTGCCTATGTGTACGTGTGTTGGTCAAATACATACATGCACACAATATTGTATGAGTATGTGACAACGTAAAAGCAATCACTTTCTAAACCCATAAAAAGATACGACACTAACGCATTTTCTTTCTTTTTCTTTATCTCTCTCTCTTCTCCCTCACTGTCTTTCTCTTATTAACTTACTAAATATTCTGTACATTTCCCTCTCTCTCTCTCTCTCTCTCTCTCTCTCTCTCTCTCTCTCTCTCTCTCTCTCTCTCTCTCTCTCTCTCTCTCTCCCTCTCTTCTCCCTCTTTGTCTTTTTCTTATTAACTTACTATATATTCTGTGCATTTCCCTACCACACCTCATATACTTTCCTACTTTCTCTTTCAACCCATAAACTCATTTCCTCGCCACTCACCATTTTCTCATCTCTCTCTACTTTCTGTGTACAGATAAGCCAAAAATTTCAGTCAAACCATCAAGGCGCCTTGATCTTTACCGAAATCACCAACACTATCACTGTCATTAACATTTTCATCGATGTCATCGATGTCATCATTTCATTATTATTATTTTCATCGGCATCATTCCTAATATTATTATAGATAAGAGTAGCATTGATTTGTAATATGGGCGCCAGATATTCTTGTTCGGTTTTTATCAGTAATCAGTAGGTATGCTAGTGTTTGATTTAGTTACGCTTTGTTATATCTTGGTTGGAATTTTTTGTATGTGTGTGCTAATTCTATCTTTGTGGTTTATATTATCAATGTCTTTAACTCGTTGTTTTAGTTTTTGATGTTTGATCTTTGTTCGTTGAAATTACATTATGTATTCTTTCTCCTCGAGTGTTCTATTCATGTTTGGTCTCTATTTTTACCTCTTTTTCTTTTAGGTTTTGGGAATACATCTTCCTAAATTAGAAACTCTGGATGTAAAGCTACTTTTGGATTATCTCTCTAAAATGTTTTATATGTGCTTTTTTATGATAAACAGATTTTGAGATAGAGTGTAGTAATAAAATATATATGTAGTATAGAAACGCATTTGTCTCGTACACATTTATACTTTTTTTTCTACTTTGATTAAAACTATTCAGTTAAATTAAAGACTATCATATTAAATTATCGAATATATTTTGATTAAGACTAATTAAAATTCTATTTTTCTTAAAGCCCACGGGGAGTAAAATCTGATCTTCTCTTTAAATTTTCATTATTTTCATTGAGTACCAGCTTTTTTGTTTCTGGCGATGAGGAGTTTGGCGCAATCAATTTCCGTATTTTTGACGCATCAAATTGAACGTACGCATTCCACATCTAACTCAATGAGAATAATACGATTTTGGTTGTTATATTGTGTCTGCCTTTGAAAAACAATGAATCAAATAAGTAAAGAGTTAACTTTTGATCCGATACTTTGGTTATACGCGAAAGACAATCGGACACTTGCAGTATATTTACCTATATGAGACAGAAGCAATAAAACTTACCTAATAAGTCAATAGTATTACTTAAAGATATCCTTCAATATTTTCATCACCAGGTTTTATTTTGTTTTTGATTTTTCTTTTCTCGATTTTCTTATTTCATCGATATTAATAGATATTCTTTTTCAGAGCAGTGAAGTAATTATAGCATCATACTGTTTATCCTGGTCTTTGTCAAACAAAACATCTCATAATATTTGCTCCGGCTCTTCACATTCAAATTCCGATGAGGTTGACTTTGCCTCTCATTCTTTCTTGTTCGATGAAATATTTACCAGTTGAGCACTGGCTTCGATGTAAGCAACTGACTACCTCCCCTGGAATTTCAGGCCTTGTACCTTTAGTAGAAAGGATTATTATTATTATTATTATTATTATTATTATTATTATTATTATTATTATTATTAAAGGATTGACGTAACTCTTCACATTTCTATAATTTCGAATTTTTATCACTTTTTATTTTGAACTCGATAAAAGCCAGGCTTGCTATCGAAATATCGTTCAACCGATAAAATATTATTATTATCATTATTATCATTATTATTATTATATTATTATTATTATTATTATTATTATTATTATTATTATTATTATTATT
>NC_068987.1:65639759-65641361 GCF_001194135.2 Octopus bimaculoides | reverse complement strand
ACCTCAGGTAAATCTTTTTCTGTAATGTATTTGCATAGTATTTTTGTTTTCTTCTTGTTGCTTAGTAGTGTTGATTGTCTACTAATTTCGTTAAGAATCGACAGATATTTTCTCTTTTTTTATTTTTTTTATTTTTTTTATTTTTTTTTTTGCATATTATTTATCCACAGGGTTTGTTTGGGTGGTGGAACTCCTGTTTGGATGGGTTTGAAGGAGAATCCTGCTTCTTTTGTGGCTGCTGCATATATTATGTCATTTAGCTCAGTGATATTGCCATTTGTTTCTGTGGCTATTAGTTCCGTGACGGCCAGGTTTATGCTATTTATTATTGATCTTGTTTTATTGTCTATTTTGATTTTGGGGAGGTATAATCGATGGTCCATTCTGAGATCTGTGGTTTTCAGTTCTTTGATTATTCTCATTTTTATAGTATCATAATCAGTAGGTTCTCCTTCACTGTTTCCAGGTTTTAGATTTGTTTCGCCTTCCTTCCTTCTCATTCATATGTTTGTCTATGGTGTTCTGGATTGGTGCTTTTTGTACATTATTATGCATCTCTACGGTCTGGGTTTCTTGTTTTTTTGTTTACTTCGTTTTTGTTGGGAATGTTACGTTTGTCTTCGTGTTTTACTATCTCAGTGATTATATTATCTGGCATTGTTGTGTGGCTACTATCTATATTTTCCTAACGTATCTTTCCTTTTAATTGTTCTATTTCTATTTCTGATATCTTTTTTGCTTTGAGAATATATCTTCATATGTTAGCTAGTTTATTTGGGTTCATTGCTGTATTCAAGTCTTTATTTAGGTTATTTTTCTTCCATATTTTATATGTATGCGTTGTTGAGTTTTCGTTCTTTGGGTAGAGCGCTGCTGTAAAATAAGCGTGTAGGATTGAAATATATTCCTCACGTGTCCATTTATGCCTTTTTGGTTTTATTTGCGGGATATGAGAACAACGTCCAGCCCTTTATTTTGACGGTCATCATTTTCGTAGGATACCGGTCCGTTCATTTCTGTTGTCAAATTGTTTTGCACGTCTTTTTGTGTAACAAGTTTAAAGTACGCAATTTCCGATTGTTATTCTTGGGTTGAGTGATACCGGCATTGTTTAATTTATTTGTAATCTTTTGCGTTTGGGGCCAGAGATGGTCTAGTGTTGATGGATCGTAATGTATCAAGCGTGTTTACATGTGCTGTGCGAGCAGTGGAGTGTTGATGTAACATGCGTGTTTACGTTCACTGTGCGAGTAGTGGAGATGATATCCATTTAAAATACATCATTTCATTAGGAAAATTGGAATATATTTCAATGAGTATTACTTACTCGGATATAGTCCAACCCTTTGTCAGCTATTTTTGGCTCCATGTGATGTCTTTACTCCCGATGTTTTTGGATAAATTCCGGAGCAGTGTTTTATCGCTCTCACAAGTTAAACGTCTCCGGTGTATTCTGTTAAACGTCCCCGGTGTATTATTATTATTATTATTATTATTATTATTATTATTATTATTATTATTATTATTATTATTATTATTATTATCATTATTATTATTATTATTAATATTATTGTTATTTTATGTTTGACTTTTGCTTTGCAT
>NC_068987.1:65635054-65639749 GCF_001194135.2 Octopus bimaculoides | reverse complement strand
GTAGGATATGGGCAGTTCCCATGAGCACTATCTTTTGAACTTCAGCCATTTTGGGGTTTCCTGGTATTATTATTATTATTATTATTATTATTATTATTATTATTATTATTATTATTAAAACGTCAAAATAAAAAGAAGAATGTCATTGTTACCTAGTGAACGATATTTCGACACCTTGTGTCTTCAACTGTGTGATTCAAAAAATAAATTTGTCAATCTACTTCATTTTAGTTTCTATATAAAAGATTATTATTATTGTTGTTGTTATTATTATTATTATTATTATTATTATTATTATTATTATTATTATTATTATTATTATTATTATTGAGGCGGCGAACTGGCAGAATCGTTAGCATGCCGAGCAACATTTTTAGCGACATTTCGTCCGTCTTTACATTCTGAGTTCAAATTCCGCCGAGGTCGACTTTGCCTCCCACCCTTTCGAGTCGATAAATTGAACACCAGTGAGACACTGGGGTCGATATAATTGATTTGTCCCCTCACCCAAAATTTCAGGCCTTGTGTCTATAGTAGAAAGGATTATTATCATTTTTTAAGGCGGCGAGCTGGCAGAATCGTAAGCAAACCAGGTATTTCGTCCGTCACTACGTTCTGAGTTCAAATTCCGCCGAGGTCGACTTTGTCTTTCATCTTCTCAGGGTCGACAAATTAAGTACTATTGAAACACTGGGGTCGATCTAACTCATTAGCCCTTGTCCTTCTGGCAAAATTTGGAACCATTAAGGCGGTGAGCTGGCAGAATCGTTAGCACGCCAGGCAAAATGCCTAGCAGTATTTCGTCTGTCTTCACGTTCTAAGTTTAAATGTCACTGGGGACGACTTTGCTTTCATCATTTCGGATCGATAAATTAAGTACCAGTTACGCACTGGAGTCGTTGTAATCGACTTAATCCCCACCACCACAAGCAGCCCTTGTGGCAAAAATTTGAAATCATCATCATCATCATCATCATCATCATTATTATTATTAACATCATCATCATCATCATCATCATCATCATCATCATCATCATCATCATCATCGCGTTTATCATTATATCATCATCATATCAACAACATTGTCGTCATAACTCCTAGCACCAGCTTCGTTTTACTAGTCCTAATCTTAATTATGTGATTACTTTGTTGTTGTTAATTACACTAAAATGTAAATGTAAGCTCTGAATGGTGGGTTTTTTTTTAAATCAAGCTAATATCCTTCTCTTTATATGGCACTACTTTCTATAGAAGAGGCATGAACGCCACACAATTATAATTTCCCCCTTCTCTTTCATTTAAATTCGATCGACGGTTTCTGTCTAGTCAAAGCATCTAATCAATCAATATTAGCAAACTGTGTTTGTGTCACGCCAGACGAAAGTAGCATTCTTCATTCAATAAACACAAGCACTTTCATTATTGATTAATATATCGATTTAGATGTCACTTCTTACGCCATACAATCAGCAATGGTATTTAATTCTATTTCTTGTCTACTGTTGGATTTTTGTGGTGTTTTTTGGATTTTTTTTTTTTGTTTTCGTTTTTCTTTGTTTTTGTCTAAAAGTATTCCCTTCACTAAGTAAGTAGAACAAACTTCACCGATTCTTTTCAAAACTACGAAACTGCGAAACTTTCTCCTTCGTCTTACTTTCCACTGATTTCTGTCAAGGGACGATATGATGACATATGATATTTCAATTATTTGAAGATAGAAAGACAAAGAAAGAGAGATGGAAGGAAGGAGAGAAAAATAAATCGAGACCCTCCCATTTAACGGAAATTTAAAAGTTCACTTGGTAATATATTGCTATATGTATACAATGATTGGCTGTCGTTGGAGGAGTCAAGTATATATAGCCTTCAAGTCAGCGTTTGTGAATGTGTGAGTGTATGGTGGAACATCTTGTGAATGTGTGATTATATGTGTATGTGTGTAAGTGTGAATGGTTGTGTATAAGCGTCTGTGTATATGTGTAATTGTGAATGGTTGTGTATAAGCATCTGCATGCGTGTATTTGTGTGTGTGTGTGTGTGTGTAAGTATGTGCGATACTTTATTCTGGATAAAGCTGTTACGTGTCTGATTCTTGAGTGAAGTAGCTGTATATCTAGCGACATCAATGAGTTTGTCAGAAAGACTTGTCCTCATTTTAATCTATCAACACAAACTCCATTTGTAGGATCACCTAGCCGAAAGATAAACTGACCAAAGTGGCTCTCAAACGGAGTGAACGATCGACTGAATTAACTATCAACTGGACGAAAAATCAACGATATGTACCCTATCTCTAAATTGATGCATCCTTACCAAAACCACTGTTGACACGTGACAACCTCCACTGTATTCAACGATTCAATTTGTTTTTCTTTTTTCTTTCTTTTTTAAAATTAATTAGAAGATGCATTAGTGGCCATGTAGGCAAGTGGGGTAGGAGAATTGATGTCCATATTGAATATCTGCAGTTCAACGTTTCAGGAATAACGTAAGCAGAGGCAGCATTTCAGAAAGTTTCAGTTATTGGGCGAAAGACGAGAAGTTGAAACAGATGGGTCGGTTGAGCATGGATAGGAAGAGCATGCAGCTTGCTACATTCGAATGGGTGCAGAGAAGGCGAATGAGAACCGAACGAAAGACCTCAGATTCACACATGTTGAGTAATCCAGAAAAAAACAACCATGGTGAGATTGACGAGAGAAGCATAGAAGGCTACGTTGATTGTGAGTGTATTGGGATGGTATACAGTAGTTATTTCAAAGGAACAGATGTCATTTTAGTAGCAAGAGAAAAAAATATAGTGATAAAACAGTGCGAGCGTGAGTTGTCAAAACGTGGTGGGGGATAAATTTGCTTATCAGCTGGATTGTCTTATTATCGAAAATATTTTTATAATCTTTATTCATGGAAGCAATATATATCGAGTACGTTGCGTGATATTGTTATTGTTGTTGTTGTTTATCCACCAGGTTATCCCTGATACCAATTCAGACAATTCTGTCTTTTTGTGTATCTTAAAAGAGGTGTATTTTAAAAGACATAATTTTACGGATGTGTTTAGTATGTCGCGCAACCATGTAAAGGCTCTTAATGGTTCGCTTCCCGTCGTTATTATGCTTTAGTCGTTTACAGAATAACGGGATTAGGACGCATTATCTTTTTATCTGTACTCAATGAAGTTAGATACATTTAAATGCGTATTTTGTTTTTCAAATGAAGAGAGAGAACGCGAGACAGAGAGGAAACTGAGCTAAACGGTTTCAGAAAATTATTTTTATGTAAGGCAGATGAATATCTGTGTTGAAAATTTTACTTTGCAACTACATCAATTCGAATTCGACCCCTTGGTGTGTCACCTTGCTCAAGCATCTTCCAATATAGCCTTGGCTTCACTAATGCCTTGTGAGGGAAATTTGCCAGACGGAAACTATGTGAAAGCCAGACGGAGGGACCAGGGTTTTGTGTTTTGTTGATAGATTTAAATCTACCAACAAAACACAGGTTGTAAAATCTACCGCCGATTTAACATCACTGCCTGGACTTTGGGTATCTTTAGCAGAGCCCTTTTTTTTTTCTAGTCTTCGGGCCAGGTTTCGAAACTGAGGATAACTCCCGCCTTTCTTACCAGAGCCGGTAATTCTGTAATTGGTCGCTGAAACTTCCAACCGTTTCTCTCTGACTAAACAGTAAAAGAAGACAATAATAAAAGGACACTCAATATATGTGAATCTGAGGTCTTTGTGGCATTGATTAAGTATTTTAATTTGATGGGATCACAGCTCCAAGCTTTCCGGATAAGATCATTTCTTTCTTTGTTCAGGATTATATCTTGAATGAAAAATATTAATGATATTTTGTGGAGAAAGGATGTCAACGAAGATGATATCCACAGGTTTTATTGCGATGATGAACGAACTTACTATAAATAGCAAGTAACTTTCTGTTAAATCCCAACCTTTAGTCTTAATAAAGAAAGGCACTATGGTAATGTGTTTCTAGAATTCTTGCAACATAAAACAAAGCCGATTGGTCACGGTGGATTATTTTTGATCATAAACCTTCTCGATCAGGGTTGACCTTGGGCTAAGGAACAACAAAGATAACCACAAGACCAATACGATAACAACAACAAAACGGCTTCAGTGACAATCATGTCACCAGATGAACGACTTCAAATATAGCAGAACTTTGAATTGATAAATTGTATAACTACCAGTCATATTTTTGCTATTGTTGTTGTTCGTGGTGATCGTGGTTTTGATAGCATTGCTGTTATTTTGCCCAGTATACTATGGGTAAAGTCATACCAGTTATGATCATCCTGTTTTACGATGTATTGTGTCACATTTGGACTTTATTATTCAGTGTGGTTAATGTGGACATTTTCGTTTTTTCTAAACGGTGAGGATGTGATTTGATAGAAATTTGGCTCATATTTTTGACAGGCCAACCGATCGGAAAGAGGGTTCCTCGCTACAACTTAAATCAGTCAAAAGATTTAGCAGATTCTATCATTTTCCTTGTACTACTTCCAGTCAGTTAGGAATTGTTTAATCTCAGGCTTATGCTTCAAAAAAAGATGGGTGAATGTAGCAAGAATGGCACGTGTGAATGACGGAGCCACCTTGAGCATAACCCTATAAAGGAGTAAAAAAAATCAAGAAAAAAAATCAAAAAGGCAAAAGAGAGTCACTT
>NC_068987.1:65633420-65634982 GCF_001194135.2 Octopus bimaculoides | reverse complement strand
TTTCTTTCCTGCAATCCCTTTTGATCAACCCCCCCTTTTTTCTCTCCTTCCCCCTCCCGAAAAGAAAAGCTCTACATTGTATTTGGCCCCTCTGTGTAAAGCCCTGTGTGGCTAATAAAAGAAATGTATCCTTCACCAAGACAATTAATACACACACACACACACACACACACACACACACACACACACTCACTCACACCAGCTGGAAGTGGGGGTCGTAGAGAAGTGATGACATTTGGCAACCTCAGCAACACAGTACAATTGGGAAAATGCTTGCAGTGCTGCAACTATTGAGACCAGCTATTCCCGCAGCTATAATTTAAATTTTGGAATCATTATAATTTGAATTGAAAGCATTAAGACGTCTCGCTAAAATTGTTTTACTTCATTCATACTCCAGATGAGTAAATATTTTATGGGTGGTTGAGCCTGTGAAGGTAACGTATGATGATTGTAATTATCATCTCAGTAACTGCTACAGAAATATCAGTTTCAGAAACTTGGTAATGTATACGAAATTTTTTAGCAGTTGCTTTTGTTGCTGTTGTTGTTGATCGTTGGTAGTGGTGGTACCACTGCTGTTACTGCTGTTGCTACTGTTGTTGTTGTCTTGGTGTTGTTGTTGCTGTAGCTGTTAGTAATGATGAGGTTGTTTAACCCCAGATCAGTATAATGATCGAACAAACTGATGATCGAAGTGATTCTAATCATGAGCATACTGTTGTTTGATTTGCTTGTAGATGCATCTAGGAAGTTACTATCATATGTGTACCTAAGGCGCGAACAGGCGGCTAAATTAACACGCCAAACAAAATGCTTAGCGTCATTTCGCCCGTCCGAGTTCAAAATTCCGCCGAGGTCGACTTTGCCTTTCATCTTTACGGGGTCAATACAATAAGTACTCGCCAAGTAGTGGGGTCAATATAATGGACTCCCCCCCTCAAATACTGCTAATCCTATGCCGAAATTTGAAACCATTATCATATGTGTCTTTCCTCCCTTTTACAACACCCGTATGTGATCTTAGAAAGTTCTAGCAACAGTTTCTAGTAGGTCGATCACTGACACAGCAATTCCCTCGAGCCACAGTTATTACAGACAGCAGCCTAGAACTGTCTCGATCGAGCATATCTCTAATCTAAAATGTCTCAGTAATGAGTGCGCAAGCCCATTTTTGTAAGTGCGTATGTGTCTGTTAGATTTAATGCGTCTTGATCTATATTAAACCAAGCGTCCTTCATTTTATTCAAGACGATGGTGTGTGATTTGAGTTATCTCTTTATATGTGTATATACATATATGCATAGTGATGAACTTTTTGGCCGACAGGATAAAATCTTCTTCATCAATGGGATCCAAGCACTGCAACACTGGTGGGAAAAGAGTTTGTGAATCACAAGGAAATCTATATTGAAAACTAAACCTCAACTGGTCACATCCCATGAGAGTATCTAGATCAGCCTATGAACTTTTCAGCCGACACTCGCATACATATGTACATATGTGTGTATGAATGTGTATGTATGTATATATAAATATATATATATATATATATATATATA
>NC_068987.1:65624478-65631725 GCF_001194135.2 Octopus bimaculoides | reverse complement strand
TATATAATGGGTATATTATTTCTCATTCATGAGTAATGAACCTGAAACTGAAATAGTAAAATGGTAATGATATTAATTTCATCACTTTAAGAATTCATTTAGTGAATATATTTTCCACTGCCAAAAAAATATATTAATAAACAATGACCAATTTCTGCTCCATCGATTATGCTTGTTCCCTGGTATTCACGCTGAAAAATTACGCAGTAACATTTGGAATATATTACATAACTAGCAACAAAGTTCAATTATACAAATTTGGATACTGTAAGCAGTGTTTGTCAGCATTTTGCATCATTGTTCTCTGTTCCAAGAAAGTTCTCTGCCTACTCGAATACCAACCATGTTTTCCCCTCCCGAAACTGCCTAATACCGTTAGAATTGAAAACGTGAGTACTAATTCATACAACAAAGCTACAATGAAAAAGATAGATAAGGCCAAAATACCATTCAGACGATAGAATTAGATGCAAAGACTCATTATAATCGTCTCTTATTGTACAGCCAGAGATGTGAACATTCACGTGTTGTTCATAAGTGTTTTGTTATTGCTTTACATTGGATTACTGCTCAAATACTTGGGATGGCACTTGAGCTCTTCTGAATAATTAACAAAACACCACTGAACCACACGCAGCAACTCAATGTCGCTAACACATTGTTTCCTATTTCTACTTCTATTATTACTATGACAACAATATATTGCATCCCTGGACTATCTATTTGCATACCTCCAAAATTATGATCCACCAGACCAAACTGTATCTCTACCGTTCGTTAAACCTGCTATATTTTATCTCCCAAGCCTTGCATTAAACAAATTTCACGTTTCTTCTTTCTCAGAATAGCTACCTCTGCAGTTCCAAGAATGACTCAGGACGATTGGTATCACCTGTCAGCTAAATGTGAGCCTTTACTTTAAAGCAATGTTCTCAAACTTTTAGAAGTCGAGGCACACTTGAAGCCTTACAAAAATTGCGGCACACTACACACAAAATGCTAAAAAATTTAAAGAAATACAGAAATAACTGAAAGAAGGTTATATCCTTTTATTCATCATTTATTTTGTGCTGATGAGAAGTATGAGCCTAGTGTGTCTTGGCAATGTTTTCAACGTTGGGACGTATGTATGATAAGCAAACTCTCATTTCCTCGTCAATAGACTGAAGGTTTGTTCTCTTTTTGCACTTGATGTTGGTGTGAGTGGAAAATCCTAATTCATATAAATATGATGTTGAAAATTGCAGTAAAATGGCTAGCTTTTTCGGATATTGACTGGTATTCTTCTCTGATTGAAATCCAAACTTTTTCAAGACTAGATTCCTTATATTTAATCTTCAATCTACTATCGGTGGATATAACTGCTAGTTCTTCTTCTTCGGTTAATGTTGAACTAGCATCATCTGAAATTTCTATGAACGAATTTCGAATCCAAGCGTATTGCTCAGTGATGGAAACTAATAATTTAATTTATCTTTCAAATTCGTCAAATGTTCAAGTATTAAAGGCAAGATATCACTTTTGCAGGTTCTACTTATCAAGAGAAACATTTCCAAATTACACTCAGAAGCTCTTTTCATCCAGATAAGTAGTTTTTTTTTTCTGAAATGCTTTCATTTTATCAGTAGATGTCAAAATATTTTCTTCATTTCCTTGCATGCTAGTATTCAAAATACTGAGATGCTGAAATATATCAGCCAAATACACTAATCTTCTAATCTAAAATTTACATCGAAGGAGCTCACAAAAGTGGTTTTGTTCCATTTCTTAAAATAATTCAGTAGCTCTTGTCATAGCTCATCCATATCGATACAAAACTGCTCGAATAAACGTGACCTTACTGGTCTTGTATTTATATAATTTACAAATTCAACAGCTTGATTCAAAACTTCTTTTAATTTGTCTCCTAATGTTTTTGTCATCAATGCTTCTCTATGAAGAAAGCAGTGAGTTATGACATTTTCATTTTGCTTTTTTACAAAAGATGTAAGGCCCTTAACGCAGCCTACCTTTGATAGAGCTCCATCTATACAAATGCCGACACACGACTTCCATGATATTTGCCATTTGCACAGGTAATTAATCAAAATGTTGGAAATATCTTCGCCCTTTGCATTCGCACTTAATTCTTTGCAAAAAAGAAATTGATTTATAATTTGATCTTCATCAAGAAAACGAATAAATGTTAAGAATTGCGCTTTGCTGGCATTGTCTGTTGACTCATCGGTTTCTAATGCAAAATCTGAAAACTGAAGTTTATTACTACAAATATTTTTCTCGATACTAAATGGCATTTCTAGAATACGTTTGTGGACGGTATCGTTGGACAGAGGGATCTTATTCATTTGTTTTGCTGCTTCATTTCCCAGCATTGTCTTTACAATCTTCTTACACACAGGCAGAATGAGTGATTCGCCTAAAGTATGAGCTTTCATATTTTGTGCTATCAGTTCTGAAACTTCGTAAAGAAGAGATTTGAACTTTTTCAGAAGTCGTCATTATACTTTCGAAAGAGTTTCCTGATTTCGTCTGTTGTTCTCACAATCTTTTGAAATAACTTATAGATTTACCTTGTAAATGAGAGTACTTAGCTTTAAAATGCTTGCTCAGTTTACTAGGAACCAATGATTAATTTGACATTTTACATCCACATAGCGGCAAAGGATCATCAATATTTCCAGTCCAAGGAAAACCAAATCCTCAATAACTTTCGTCGTATTTGCGAGTAGACCACGCTTTAGCTCTCTTACTGGAACTGATTCCGCTGTATTCACTTCTGGAATCACATTCACGTTTCTGTTTTAGAAATCTATCCATTTGTATGGGTGTATTATTGCATATTTATCTGAAACTTTTATATATATCGTTTAAAGTTTTAGATAGGTAGATATATATACCAGTGACAGGAATATGTGTCACGAAAAAAACTTTGGACTATTTATCACAACACTTCAACTTGCAGAACCTATTATTTCTACTGTCACTGCTACACTACAGCACGGCTTTGAGCAGCCGCGCTTGCTCACCAGTACAAAACTCGTTTGAACGAGTTTACAACGTGTATAAAACCTTCTTCCAGGCAACCAGCTGTTGCTTGCTGGATATCTTTCCACTCTTAACATAATACTAATGGTCTGCTGTAAAGAACATTTCAATGCTGAAGTGAGGATATAATTTACTATAAATTCATTTTTTATCATCACTGATATCTACCTAGATCCTAGAATTTCGTGGGGCTCACCTAAGCATGCCTCCGGGCGCACCAGTACGCCCGGGCACACCTTTCGAGAATCACTGCTTTAAAGTAATGTATAATTACATTGAACCCTATGACGATTCATATCGTATGATATCGAGTTGTCAGATAAATTCGTTCGGTTTATTTATACGCTAATCTTTACTATTCATCAACAATATTAACAAATCAATTAATAATTTAATCTTCTTTATATTTTACCATTTCTTGCCAAAATTCCACTAGCTTGTCAGGTCTTGATGGTAGAATCATAGGGTCTTAAGTCGAAGACTTCATCGAGTAACGTTTTCAGATGCACATCGTTGTTGAACGAAACACATCGCAGACTGTTTAACAGCTACTGGAACCGATAATAATCTGAAGGTGTTATATCAAGAGACTACCGAGTGTACGCCAGGACCTTTCAACCGAACTCTTGAATAGGATTTTGGTCAAATTAGTGACTTGGGACTAGCGTTATCGTGTTGCGGAAGCTGATCGGATCGTTTTAGTTGAAATGCCTCGTTGAGCTGTTGCATTTGCTGAACGTAATGCTCTGCATTGAGCAAGAAGTTGCTTTCACACATTTCGTAGTGGATTATCCCTTTCAACTCTACCAAACTCAGATCATTTTCTTGTGTGGTTTCAGGTCTGGTACGGCTCGAGGTTTTACTTCCTTTTCAGGACCTATCCTTTCTTCTGCTTTACATTGGCCTAAATGCACAATTTTTCATCACTGGTGACAATACTATAAAGAAATCTCTGTTTGTGTTCGCACGTAGTCTGGTAGCAATAAAGGTGCGGTGGAGTTTGTCACTTTTGTTCAGAGCGTGTACCGCCCATACACCGATTTTTTAGATTTCATCCATTAAGAAGAAGTGACTGGCGACAGTGTAACGAAAGCATCCTATCAATTAGGCTAAACCACTTGTGGATTGGCGTGGAAATTCGAAGAAGAGATTGCTCAGTAGATCCTCATTCAACTGAACTTGTTGGTCGGAAGGAGGAATTTATGTGAAGTCGAATTTCCCTTCCTTGAAGCTTGAAAGCCATTTCTGTACCGTTCTTTCAACAGTAATGCCTTCTCCATACACAGCACAAATGTTGAGTGATTATGGCAATTTTCGAACTTTGACTGAAAACGAAGAAAAGCCGATGTTGAACGTGTTCATTTTATTCTACTTGTTACTCCATCGTCACATGTCTGAAATAATGTAAAATTTATTCAAATTTTAAAAATCATAAACAGAAGTTGTAGAGAAAGAACAGAGCTAGAAAAAAAGACATAAGGCACTTCGATACAAATATTTTTCGTGTTAATTAAAATAAGATTGGAAAGAAATGATTGAATTTATCTGGCAACCCAATAATAACCAATCGTGGCACGAGAGATGTAAAATAATGTCAACCAAGATTCGAAACATGTTTCCCAAAATTTGTCTCCATGGAGATATATTGCTTTGCTTTACGACATTTGTTTTAATTAATCTGATAGCATTAGCTGCAGACTCACAGGCTCCATATATTGGATGAAAACACGAAAATTGGATATTGTGACGTCATTGCTGTTGTTGTTACTCTTTAAGCCCAGATTAAAACTGATTAAACAAAACTAATGATCAAAGCATTCCAGCCCGGATATATTCTTTATTCTTTTACCCTTTTACTTGTTTCAGTCATTTGGCAGCAGCCATGCTGGAGCACCGCCTTAAAAGGTTTTTATTAGTCGAAGAAATCGAGCCCAGGGCTTATTATTTTGCAAACCTAGTACTTATTCTAGCGGTCTCTTTTGCCGAATCGCTATATTACGGGGACGTAAACACAAAAACATCGTTTGTCAAGTGATGGTGGGGGAGACAAACACAGACACTTAAATACACAGACACACACACTGACGCATACACACACATGTATATATATATATATATATATATATATATATATATATATATATATATATATATATATATATATATATATATATATAAGCTTTGGTTAGCCCAATGCTATAGTAGAAGACAATTGCTCAAGGTTCCACGCAGTGGGATTGGACCTGGAACCGTGTGGTTGAGAAGCTACATGCATCAATGTTTTCTTTCTGTTACTAGACGATAAGATGCGCATTTAGAAAATGTGGCTTCTATTTCTAGCTAGATCAAGCGACCACTTACTACTTACTTCATCATCTTCCTTGTTAATGTCAATAAGTGATTGCATCTATAATACACCCCCAAAGAGAAATTGTGTCAAGCGAGAATTGAAACCGTTTTTAACTGTTTCAGAGTTTAGCTCCTAATCTATAGATTTCGGCCTCATTAAGCTGCTAATGTTTTCATTTTCATTAGGCACGAAATCCCCATGCCATTAAAATGATAATATTGACAAATAGCAATAGAACTATACCGCACCATATAACACAGTGTAATAAGGATACGAAAGCACATAGTAGCTATTAGCTTTTGATCAAGATATTACTAGAAAGGAACAAAGGTCAACTCTTAATATACTTCCGATATGTGTTTTAAGTTCATTTGAATTCTTGTCAGATTGCTTGCTGCTGAACATCCTATAACTATTGCGTCTCATTGAAATAATGCATTCCGTTCGCGCTTCCTTTATCCATTTATAATGCATCGACTTCCTCTCTATCAAAGGGAATTTCTTCCAATATTTCCAATCTTTCTTTGAACAGATATTCGTTTTGTAGCGACGTAATCCCAGCTTTCTCCAGCCAATAACTACATTTTTCATAACTTGATTTCATTAACTTTTTCTTTCGTTCTTTTTCTCTCTCTTTCTCGCTCTTTTTCTCTCTCCTCTCTCTCTATCTCTCTCTCTCTCTCACTCACTCTCTTTCACAAGAAGTGTTCTGGTAAATTGAAGGAAATAAATAGTAAGTTACGTTGTATAGATAATGCCTAGGGTAAATTTGAAAAGCCGTACTATGAGAATGGACTAATTTCTTCTTGGCAAGTCAAACTAACCTAACCATAGAATAAATCTTTCTTAGACTCAGGACCTCAATTGCATTTAAAGACATGTAATAGAATTAACTCATGAAACGTAACTCATAGAATAGCAGACATATTGGTCAGTACATCCAACACTGAAAATGAAAGTGAAAGAGGTAGTAGTAGTAGTAGTAGTAGTAGTAGTAGTAGTAGTAGTAGTAGTAGTAGTTGTTGTTGTTGTTGTAGCCGGAACAGCTGTAGTAGTAAGAGCAGCAGCATCACCAGCAATAGTCGCTGCAGCAGTAGTCGCTGCAGCAGCAACAACAGTAGTAGTAGAAGTAGTAGTAGTAGTAGTAGTAGTGGTAGTAGTAGTAGTAGTAGTAGTAGTAGTAGTAAACGTTAGTATATGGAAACTGAAATGTTCTGACGTCGCTTAAAGAAAACAGTTCTCTTGCCATTAGATTATCGATTTTGTTTTTTTTTTAGTTATTTTCTTTTAAATTTAAACATTATTTGCTTCGTCTCTACTGTACTACATTCAACACGAAACATGTATGGTTTCACTTCCATTAACGTTTCTATAACTATCAATTCATTCCTACACTGCCACCACTACTACCACCACCACCTCCACCACCAATACTATCACATTTCAATTGTCATTTTAATTTCGAGTGGTTTAAACAAATTGTGCTTCGTCTTCGAAACTAGCTAGCTAATGAGGGCAACCTATTGAATCAACTTTATCAATTTAATGATAAAACATATATGAAATATGATATGCTTTCAAAGTTCTTTGTTCATACACACTGTGTACGGGTGAATGTATAATATGGGCACGTGTGTGTGAGAATGTGGTGTGTGTATGTAGATGTGTATTCACATAGATGCCTATACACAGAAATAAATAAATATATATATTTAGAAATATAGATAGCGAGAGAGGGGGAGAGATATGAGTATCTATCCATTTCTCTCTCTCTCTCTCTATCTCTCTCTCTCTCTCTCTCTCTCTCTCTATATATATATATATATATATATATATATATATATATATATAT
>NC_068987.1:65606410-65622952 GCF_001194135.2 Octopus bimaculoides | reverse complement strand
TATATATATATATATATATATATATATATATATATATATGCATGTTTATGTGGGAAGTGAACGGAAAAAGGAAGTAGAGCGAGAAAAATTTGGTAAGCGAACATTTCATAATGAAAGAATTGTGGTTTTATTATTATTATTATTATTATTATTATTATTATTATTATTATTATTATTATTATTATTATTATTAATGAAATCTAATATTTGCAATTGGAATAACGCCAGCAAATGTTAGAAGGGGAAATCACTTGTTTTAGTATCGGATATCGCGTCTTGTTCGTTTGATCGAATCCTATCCTCTCCTATCCTATTCTATTCTTCCTATCCCAACATTCCCATTCTATCTCCACCTCCAACCTTTGCCTTTCCGCTGCCAACCTGCACTCATACCCGCCATTGATCAAAATCAGTGAACTAACCACCAACCAAACAGAAATCAAATCCGACCCAACCAAATCCATCAGAAATGTGAGTTAGATATTTATACAAAGACATTACACATACATAACTAATGTTGTATGATTTCTATTTGATGCTGCCAATTGTAATAATCAATATTGACAGAAAATCGATAAAACGAAGCTTAAGCTTTAAGTTCATTGCTCTCTTTTTCTTTTGGCTTGTTTAGGGTGGTTTTGTTTTGTTTTTTCATATTATTTATAGTTAGTTGAATATAATGTTTCTTCTCTACCTCCGTCATGCTCCCCTTTCTCTCTCTCTCTCTCTCTCTCTCTCTCTCTCTCTCTCTCTCTCTTTTATCAGCCTTTCTTCTCTTATCTCTCTCTATCTTTCTCTCTTTGATTAGAATGTGTCAAACAAGAACAAGATACTAATTTTGGAGAAAAAGAAAACAAATAAATGAAAAAACAATTAAATACATTATACACAAAAAAAAACAGAATATAAAAACAAATCAAATAAGTATATCAAAATATTCCCCCACCTTTATTCTGGAAATCTACTGAGTTAAGTGGAAGGATGTTTTGCTATCTATTTATACATCAGAACTGAGAAATCATGGAATGGACTCTTACTTCATACATTTATACCAAATGCATAAACATTTCAAAAATTGGATTTGGACCAAATGCAATTAATAAAGCGTGGGTGGAATAGTTCATCGATGGTGCACAAAACAATAAATTGAAAGGTCGATCGCTGATTCATACTACCATATCCCAGTCGCTGGAGTGCATCATATGCAGGTCACTTTCAAGGGTTGGAGGGACAAACTGGCATTGGTACTTATATTGAATATAATGATTATTTTATTGGTCTTTGTTTCCCGAACTATTAGGAGACAAGGACGTTCACAAACTAGGACTGGTTGTCAAGCAGTGAGGGATAAAAACAAACAAAAAACACGCACATAATGATAGATAGATAGATAGATAGATAGATAGATAGATAGATTCAGATAGATAGATAGATAGATAGATAGATTCAGATAGATAGATAGATTCAGATATGAATTAGAAGCAGCTCTAGGTATATAAACAAAATCAAACACACATGCACAAGATGTGTGTGTTGTCAGTTCCTGGGTCAGCTGCGTTTTAGGCGTAAGAGAAAACTTTCAATGCACCTGGTGTTAAAAACACCTGAAAGCAAGTTATAGGCAAGCGTGACAACTCCAGTGAAGTCCCTTCTCAGAGCGACCCCTAAAGAATGAAAAGTAAAGCCGACTTTATTGAAATTTGAACTCAGATTGTAAAGACGAACGCAATGCTGCTAAGTATTTTGTCCGGCGTGCTGACGATTCTGCTAGCTCGCCGCCTTAAAATTTATATAAATATTGGTACGTCGCTTATCAATAGTGCACAATTGCAGTGCAATTTTCATTTAATCTCAATAGTCACAAGAAATTGTGTGAAATCCTCTTTGAACAGACACCAGATAAAGGGATTGGAGTTAAGAACTGAAATTCAGCCATTTAGAAATATTCCTTATAGTGTGACGTTAGTCTCAATTACTTCAATTACAGTCCATTAGCAGCTCATCATATCTGCCACATTATTGGCGAACAAAATAAGAAACAGCGAAGTGCCACCAATACATGTAATGCACATCGATAAAGCCAATAATCCGGTTTAGGCGACATTTCTGACACGAAGTTATAAATGTATATCGTAGTTAACATACGTTAATCAAGCAGTGCACTAATGTTTTCAAGATGGAAGCAGATTGCACGTGTTATTGACGTTCATCCTCGAACTGCGCATGCGTTTATATTATACAACATATGTAAAGGAAGAAATCTCTCATTACATGAAAGCGTATCAGGTTAGCAATCTCAGTAAAATGAAAATATTGCGTACGTCATTGATACACTTCCATTAAATTATATGTTTTCAACAGTGATGATTGTAGTGATGACAATGGTTGTTTAGTGAAACTGATATTACTTTTGGGCTAAGTATTAATAATATCCGTGAAAGGATGATGGAAATAACAATATTTAAAAAAATAATTTACTATGAGAAGCAAAAACTGTTAGGTTATCGAACATTCATAAGGTCATCTGCCATCTAAACATTGTTATCTAGGCAAATCAGTTTTCGGGTTGGCTTAAACTATTGTATTTCTGTTGATTTTGGAACACAGAATTCACAAAGATTCTTAGTACAGTTTCTTCATTTTTTTGTTTTAACTCTTTTTGATAGATTTATTTTGTTAAGTTGTTTAAGCTAAGTTGTAATGTCTTCCTCATTGTCCGTTCCGTCAGTAGTATTGTTAATATTCATATCGATAGTTTTCTCAGTGATTGTGTCCATTTATTTGTAGTCGATGTATCGGTGAATTGCTGTCCTACATTGATTGTTGTTTACTGAAAATACTTGATGGGGGACATTATATAAAGATCAGGATCAATATTTAGCTCTGAATGAAGAGAATGGAGGATGAAGAAATTGCATATACGATGAATATTAAAGTAAACTTAAAATAAAATTATTTTTTTACTGTAAAATGTAGACAGAATTCTGATCACGTTAGTCTACGGCATTTTCGTTTTACAAAATGTCACTAGTGAATCTAAATCTCTTTTGTCAGACGAGAATTTTTAAGTAAGTTTTGAAGAATGGTGGCGTATAAATATTTTCTTATTATCTTTTATCCATTTAGTTATTTGCTTTTATTCCTTACTTGAATGTACTTTATTCTAGAACAAAAATAAAATGGAGTGCTCTAAATATAATACTTATATACGTAATACGATATATGAGATTCTTAACCTTTTTTTAATATATGAGTCCAAGTTGTTTGAAATTGCTTGATGGATAAGTTCTATTCCTTATCCATGGGCATGAAGGGATGTATGTCTTATGTTGTGATTATTTTGTTATATTTTAAAATGATTATAAATTGTGTTGCAAGATGATCTTTAGAAAGTTCATAAACGATCTGTATCGAAAATTTTTTTTAATTGACAAAAGGCCATAAATTCTTATGCCCGCAAGATAACCGGGTTAAAAGACAATTCAGTCAATTACAGTATTTTATTGGTAATTCTTTATTGAACCCTTCCTCAGAAAGATGAAAGAAGTTGGGCTGAATTTGAACTCAGAATGTAACTGTGTTAAGAAATTCGTTTCTCAACTATGTGGTTCTAGTGACTAGTTCATCAGGAACTTATAATAAATAGATTAGCTTATTATTCACCGTTTGTGTTATAAAATAAAATAATACCTATTGAATCAGACATGGGTGTCTGATTAAGAAGTTTGCTTTACAACTACTAAGTTTTGGGTTCCTGTCCACTGCGTGGTACCTCTACAAAGTATCTTCTACCGTAGCTCTGTGTTCACTATTGTTTTGAATATTAATCTGATTGATGGAAACTACACACACACACACGCACACACACACACACACACAGGGGAGGGGAAGGAAAGGTGGTGGTGAATGAAATGTGTAATATTTTTAACTAAGTTTTTTTCTCCGTTCCTTAGCCCATCTGTAACGCTTTCACGTGATTAGTTGAAGGGAAAGGCAAAGAGCGAAAGAAAAAGGAGAGAGAGAAAGAGAGTAAGGTGAAGAGTGAAAGAGAAAGAGTGAGAGTGTTGTATATTAAACTTATAAAATTGTGCACAAAGTATATAAAGTGTATATATAAAGTGCATTAAGTAGTCCAATTGTTCCAATTTCCTTCACTTTTCAATGATTAGCAGATGAACGATTATCTTTTGATACATGCAAAACACAGGCTACGCTTTCAGTTTTTTGGGATAAAGTTTTCAGAAATAATCCAATAAGTTTACCGTTAATTTCGTGAAATATTCTTGGGTCTCGCTAATGAATGATTATTTTATGAATTTCATTAGCTAACAGCTGTTTCCACTGTAAGATGCGATTTACTTACTCAGATACTCAACTATGAGTCCACCACTTCTTATAGTGGAAACAGCTGTAAGCTAATGAAAAAATATATATATATACATATAGATAATATTAAAAATAAGGATTACCCTGAAGTAGCAATAGCATTACCTTTAATTCTATAATTATGTACCGCATTTTAAGACCAACACATGTTTCAATTGTACCAATTAGTTATCGTTGCAATTGCAACCTACTATAAAACGGTGCAGTCTCTTCAGGGTCCTAACTTGATATCCCTCGATATGGCCGTTTAATGACTTTATTTTATAAACTTTGCGTTGTATAATTTGGAGCTGTCCGTCAAATGTAATGCGAGCAATCTCTATTTCTGATGGAAATATAAAAGGCTATTTTTGCAATAGTTCTAAACGGGAATCATGTTATGTGGAAAATAAGTGTAAAACTAAAAATGTAATTTAGATGTATATTTACATCTGAGGGTAAGGAATTCTTTTACATCGGCGGGACATCATTAATTTTTAAGAGGAGCCTGGCAAATCATTTGAGTTCATTTAAAGACAAAAATAAGAAGTTCCAAACGAGTCTTAGCAAATTAATCTGGTCTTTTAAGGATAGTAACAAGGACTATACGATGAAATGCAAAACCATACAGACCTGGAACCAATAGATGTGACTTATGCTTAGAAGAATTTTATTAGATTTTCACATACAAAGGTAATGAATAAATTCTAGACAGGATCATGTATTGAAAATCTTGTACATGAGGAAGTTCACATTTGCAAAGTATAAATGAATAATTATCATTTAAACTATACAAGGTTTCTAAATGATGGACTAAAAATGATTATCCAATAAGAACTTGAAATAGAGATTTCACGCGCCTGACATGACGGACAGCTCTAAATTATACAACGCAAAGTTTATTTTAAAAAATCATTAAACAGCCACACCGAGGGCTATCAAGTTAAGACCCAGAAGAGACTGCACCGTTTTATAGTAGGGTTGCAATTGCAACGAATACTAGTCGGTGCAATTGAAACATGTGTTAAAAGGCATGGTCTTAAAAGGCAGTATATAATTATAGAATTAAATGTAATGCTATTGCAACTTCGGAGTAATCCTTATTCTTAATATTGTCAATATTAATACTCCAGGAAACCTATATGGTTAAGGAAATATATTCAAAATTATCCAACGGCATATTCCTCTAATTTCTTATCTTATAAGAACTTTATTGGATTTATATGTAAACTGTTGAATAACATATTTTGAATACCTAACTGAGAGCAAACTGGTAATCGTTTTGTGGTATTCCTTTACATTTTACTAATATATATATATATATTATTGTTATTATTTCTAAACCTCTAATATTGCCTATTGTTCTGTACACACAAACACACGTACACACACACACACACACACACACACAAACACACATACGTGTGTACGCGCGCGTGTTTGTGTGTACAGAACAATAGACAGCAAGGTCGGTGGCTGATACATATTACCATCATGCAAACTGCATTAATCTTTTATTATATTCTTTCACATGTTTCCGTTGAGGTGTAGCCATATGCAGGATCGCTTTCAAATGTTTGTACGAAAGAATTGACAACGGTGTGTGAGTGGAGCACTATGAATAAAATTTACTGCATTTTTTAATTTGAGCAAACATAAATGTTTTAGAAATGCTCACTACCTTATAAAAAGTATATCAGCTAATCAAATGCCTTTCTTTCAATGCATCAACAACACTATAACATAATTTGAATACTATTTCAGAAAATTACCTCTCTTCTCTTTGACAATATAAGGAGCAAATTTAGCTGGGACAAAATGAGTAAAACAAGATAAAGTAAAGTTGCTTTTTTAACTCTCCAGAATAGCATTCGGCAAAAGAATCATAGTCATCAATATTCATCCTCAGACATCAAAAAGATTAGAAATTCAAAATATTAGTCTCCAACTTAGTCTTTTCCCACTCCACCGAGATCATCATCAGTTACATTATCAGGTCAAACGCGAAAGAACCACAGATCTTTTCAAACCAAAGCCACCAATCCTGGCAATGTTCTTCCCTTCATTCTCATTATACAATTCACACCAACACTAGGCTTCTACTCACCAATTTTTTTTTAATTTCTCACCTCTCTTTCTTCTGTCTCTTTCTCTCCCTCTTTTACTCACTCCCTTTCTCCAACACTTAACTGAAGGTCTACTATCATCCATTAGCTTCATCTCGAAGTGACCCTTTCTCACTGCTCATAGGAGGTTGGTTACAGAAGGTGTAATCTCAACGAGAAGGCGAACATCAAGAAAAAATACCACAATACATCATTTCCAATTATATGCATGCAAATACAGATATATATACATACAAATTCACATATATACGCAGATGCATATATACATAAATATACACATATATTTATACATATAAATATGAACATCTAAACAAATACATATGAGCAAATATATATGTATATTTGTGCATTAAGACCACCATTGGTTTCATGTTAAGGAAAATATCTTAATATCTTAACAATTTTTCAAGCTGATCGCATGAAGAAATGGTGTTCGTCTCCATTTTGGATGAAAACACAAACTGTCTCAGGAAAACTCTCGGTAATTCACAAAAAGTCTCGTATACAAAACAAGGGGCGTTACTCTTGGCTGACAGCTTTTGAGTAATTATCTCCCTCGATTTGACTTTTGGGAGAAAACCCAGTTGGATAGTGAATTTGTGTGCATTATATTATATTATGTTATTGATATATGTGATGTTTGTATGTTTGCGTGCTGAGGGACTTCATCGCTGGGGATTGTATGTATGTTTCTATGTATGGAGTTTGTGTGTTGTATATATTCAATGTTCACGTTCAGGGACAGAACATATCCTTGTGAGGTTGGCAGTGCGAGTGTTGGTTCCTCTTTGAAATGTCGGAGTGTGAAATATTGCTTGTGTATGCAGAAAGAGAATGATTCATCCTTAATATTTAGGATTTTATCTGCAGACTGTATAATATTTAGCTTTTCAGTGACACAGAGCTCACATTTGGTTATTGATATATGTGATGTTTGTATGTTTGCGTGCTGAGGGACTTCATCGCTGGGGATTGTATGTATGTTTCTATGTATGGAGTTTGTGTGTTGTATATATTCAATGTTCACGTTCAGGGACAGAACATAACGTGAACATTGAATATATACAACACACAAACTCCTCTGCCTTTTATGGGTTTAGCAATGATTGAGTTGCTTACTCTCCCTTCTTTCAATGTCCATATCATATTGGATAAGGATGCCGCATGTATTTTATTTTTGTTCTTGAATGACACCAGGTGTTGTGTGTATCTTTCTTTCAACGAGTTGCTCCGCTGGGATCCTTAACTTTTTCCAGACAGTCATTATTTAGAGGACAGTGGTTTGGAGATCTACAGTTACAGTATCTTTCTTTCGATGGTAGTTCTGGTGTATTTATTCTTATTGTGGTTGAATATTATCGACCATGTATTGGCGAGGCAACTATAACTAACTTTAACAGTGTTTCTGTTGAACATCTCATGGTTTTTGTCCGAATGTGGGGAAATGATAATCTATTAATTTTAAGAATTTCACAGCTAGAACAGAGGCGACATTCAGGATATAAGGTGGGTTAAACGGTAATATTTTCCGCTGTCTGCGTCTTCTTGATCTATCTGTATTTGGTTCGATGTAGTTTATGCTATTCTTGAAGCTGAACCTTTCTAATACAGCATTAGCACTGTCTGGCAAAAGAATTTATATGCAACGCCAAAATGATTCTTTTTCATGTTTTTTAACATAAAACCAATGGTAACCTTAGTACCCAAATAAAGACATTTTATCCATTTTCTCGGTGATGAGCACTCATTCTCGTCCTTCGACATTTACGTATGTATTTATACACATATATATTTGTGCGCGCACACACACGCACGCAGACAGTCTCACACGCACATACACACACCCACACACGCACACACACACACACATACGCGCGCGCGCGCGGAAGATTGGGTCTCGAACCAGGCCTTTTGTGATACTCTTAAAGCCAGGAAGTTCTCAGCACCTCCTCGTATGAGTATACATGTACATGTGCATAAATGTTTGTGTGCCTGTGTGTGTAGAAAGATAGAGAGAGTATGTGTGTGTACGTCTGTATGTTTGTGTGTATTTGTGTGTCTTTGTGTGTGTGTACATGTGCAAGAATATGTGCGTATATGTAGAAAGTTATATGTATGTTCAAGCGTGTATGCTTGCATTTGTGCGTTGTACGTATGTGTTTGTGTAGGAGTGTATGAGTACGCGCGGGCATGTGTGTGTACATGTACGTATGTGTATGCGTATGTGTGTTTGTCTGTATGAGTACACGTGTGAGTGTATGTTAGTGTTTGCACGTACGCGTATATGTATTTATCACTCTCTAATGTTTCTTTGAAGCCGAAATCCTAATTACTTTCCACATGGAGATATTTTATTACAAGTTCTGTTTATGTTCTTTTCCCCTTTGAAATGAGTTTTATCGTGAACATTCATCCTGAAGAGATGAATAATTAATAAAAACACATATATGAGTGAGTGAATGAATGAATGAATGAATGAATGAATAATACACGGAATGACTGAATGATTAAGTCAAGAGATGAGGGAATACTTGAATAAAAGTGTGGATATTTGAAGGAGTGAATTATTGAGTAAGTGATTGGATGAAGAATTAACTGAATGAAAGACTGATTGATTGATTGATTGATTGATTGATTGACCGAGCAACTGAGTGAATAAAAGAATAGAAAAGTCAATGAATGAGGGATTGATCGATTGAAAGATTGATTCATTGAGTGATTTTTTGATTAGCTGATTGAGTGGTTGACTGATGAGTTCGTGAATAAAGGAATAGAAAATTCGATGAATAAGTAACTGAACTAACTGAATGAATGAGTGAAGATTGGTAACTTGAGTGACTGAACAGATGGAGAAGTAAATTAACAAATAAATGTATTATTAAACGAATTTCTCATTAAGTAAATGATTGGTTGATTTACTGAATGGCTTATTATTGAGATGGTTGAATTGATTTATTAATTATCTAACGAATTAATTAATTAATTAATGATTGCATGAATGAATTACAGCTATATGCATGAATCACTGCAGACAAAATAGGACTGTGTAGATAGAAAAAATAATAATCTGCTGCTCGATCTTTACAAATGAACAACGATTGATGTAATAAATAATTTTCAGTAAGATGATATAAATTTATATACTAACAGTTTAATTAGTGATAACATATTTTATGTAATAAATATGTTAGAACTATTAGTACTTAACTATTGTTTTCTTACGGGTGGTGTCTCTAAGTAATTAACTCAGTCATTTATATTTTGCCTGTTAGTGGATCCCGTGAAAATTCTATGGATGATGAATATTTAATTTTATAAGTAATTACTTGCAGCAAACTGTATTTAATAAGATTAATTGAATAAAAGCATCTATTTAGTAAATAGAGATAAATATACAAACAATTATATATACACTATATACATGGAAAATTATGTTGTATACATTTCAGCCCAGTAATCAGCGAAGACATGTCAATGTTTCAATGAAATACAGAGAAATGAGAGCGTACAATGAGGAGCAGCTTCCTTCCAGAGGCCGATGATGGTAATAAGCAACATTGCAAAATAGAAATCCAATTCGCGACCACACTTTGGTGTAATATAGCAATCTTAATTTCGTAGTTGTCATGTAAGTCAGGCGACTCTGGCTTCGATAGATACGTTATCAGGGCGGCGTCCTTCATCGATAGCACAATATGGTATATTTCTCCCATTGAATACTGTTGGATACTATATACTACTCCCAATGAAGTACTGTTCGGTGATAATTCGAGTACTTTGTCGACGAGAACAGTAGGGTATTCAACGGAATTTTCTCTGAAAGCATAATGAGGCAGAGTATATGTTTACTGGAAGACCATGTAACTAATGTAGACATTCTAATAAAGAAAGCCAACTCAAGACACTGTAGTAAAATAATCACAGAACGAAGATTAAAACTAGCAGGTTACATACTCCAGCTGCTAAAACAATGCCATGATAAACCAGTTTTCAAATGGACACCACCGGAGGGGAAAATAAATAGAGGAAAACTGAAAACTACATGGCGTAGAACATTCATAGCCGATATGAAAAAAGTCACTATCTCATGGCCAGATGTAGCGAAAACCGCAGCCAACAGAAATCCATAGCGAAAACTTCCTGTCTAATGTGCTCGAGAGCACATGAGAAACTGATAATGATGTTGACCGAGTGTCTTTATTGCGAGCGTCTGAAGGGGTATTTGGTTCAAATTTTCTAACGTACTTTCAGCTAACAATTGTTTTATTCCTCACTGCAATTAAGATAATTTTCTATCTACAATTAAAATTTGGTGTAATAACCTTTGCTAAGCAGCAGAGATGCGTTTTATAAGTTGGTTTTTTTCTTTCTATTCGGTGTAATGTTTACTGCCAAGAAGAGAAATGAGCAAGTTTCTGATATTTAGGATGCTCATAAACTACAATGAACCGACCAAGTTCGAAACTTTGATATACTTGACAGCAATATTATTTTCTACTCAAGGCACAAGGCCCGAAATTTGGGGGGAGGGGGCCAGTCGATTAGATTGACCCCGGTACACAACTTGTACTTAATTTATCGACCCCGAAAGGATGAAAGGCAAAGTCGACCTCGGCGGAATTTGAACTCAGAACGTAAAGACAGACGAAATACCGTTAAGCATAACGCCCGACGTGCTAACGTTTCTGCCAGCTCGCCGCCTTACTCATCAGCAATATTCCGAGTATACTTCCTTAGACAAACCATAAAATGGAGTCATTCAACCAATAGAACAATTTTAAACTGACCGTGGTTGCTTGATTTATTTCTGAATTTGCGGGTATAACTAGGAAAGTCAGTTGGTATATTTTCTGCTATCATAAAAATTTCTCAAAGGTTAAAGAATTTTTCAGTTAAATGCATTTGTACTTTTGATCACAATGAACAAGTGCTGTGCCGTACAATGACGTCGGGGGATGGGTCGTTCCATGTCTTTTCTATATCACGTTGAAGGTTTCTTTCTATCTCGTCTCCGCTTCATCGTGTCGGGGTAACCATTTTTTCGGTAATGAAATAATACGTTGTTATACAAATAAGACAACAATAGTTATGATATATGTTTATATGCATGTATACATTTATTTATTTTATAGCCTTAAAGATCTGTCGGTTTATAAGGTGAGTTATTATTATTGTTATTATTACCCACAAACACCAAAGTTAGTAAGAAATGTACAGGATAAACAGAAATCTACAATAAAAATAATGATTCAGTTAATAAATAGATAATGATTATTATCAAAATCAGTATGGAACAACAAATTAACATCCATGTAAGATCCTCAAAATAAGGGCCAACTATATAGAACGAATCGAGGAATCCCAGGAACCCTCAGATTACCTTGACACTCCAAAGTTAAGTGAATTCTCTCAGGTTTTTCCCGCTAATCTACAGCCACATATTTAAAGTAGATCCTTTTAGCCGTATGAAGGCCGCCGTTCTCGGCCACCTCTCATAAATTTTATGATAAGTTGAGAACCAAGGCAAACAATAAAATTACAATACTGCTTCGTTGATCTGAAAGAAATCAATTAACATCGATTAAATAACAGCAAAGAAAATGGAAAACAAATTACAAAAATGTCGAAGAATACTTACGTAATACACTAATTTAATAGCGACGTTTTAATGCTGTTTTTTCTAGTATAAGTGAAGTATTGCAAATTTTAGTTCCAGTGGTCTATTTGCTACCACGTCTGAACACACTGATGGAGTAAAAGTTAAGTAGCCATCAGATAGATTCAGTCTCCCACACATATAAACACAAACAATACAAATATAAACTGCATCGTTCGGCACAAGCTTAAAAGGGGAATGCGTACTTGGATTGATTAAACGTATATATATGGTGTGTGAAAACTCTTCACCGCCAAAAACAAACATGTTGTTACCCTATCATTAGGAGATTAATCGGGATAGATGGTCAGACATTATTGCTTATGTCTCACAAAATTATAACTGGAAAGCCATAAATGGATGAGAGAAAAATATCTTTTTTTTTTGTACTTGACGTATATTTCACTTTATCCAAAGAAATCGAATTACCGCAGAGCTTGCACAGATAGTATCTGCAAAGAAAATAGTTCTAGTCTAAAAGAATATTTAGGCCAACAGATTGGCAAAATTAAGGAGATATATTCTGAAAACCAAAGATGTTAGGTGGAGATACATAATGCTTGAAAGAAACAATACATTGAGAAAATGCAGACAACCAACGAAAAGAAACGAGAGCAACATAACGAAAATAAAGACATCATAGGTAAAACAATGAGAAAGTAAGTCGCGAGAATGGCACAGGGAGAAAACAAAATATGTTACTATCACAGCAGAGTAAATAACGAGACGATACAATCAAGCTCTAACAACCTACAGAATACTAACAAAAGCCATTTCCGAATAAAGCATGGAAATATATAAAATGCGAATACAAGAAAGATTAAGAATAGAAAATACTAAATATGGAAATTCTGATTATGACAATAATCTAAAATTGGAATAACTTTTTGTAAACCAACAAACGATCCTCTTAAAAAATAAAACTTGACGATACATAACAACAGCAATATAAAATTCGAATCTGATGATCACAGGCTTTATGAAAACAAATGTAAATATCAGTAGCATTGGAGCGAAAAATAATATGTGTAGCAAACTACACTACAATAGCAGGATTCACAATGGGATGTGAGTAATCACTTATCTCTCCTCACATATGAATATCAAACCTAATAAACACGGAAAACAACCATATTGAAAAGGATAGCAATAAAATTAAACATCGTTCAGTTCTTAATGAAATCAATAACGAAAACAAAATTACCTTATATCTAAAAAAATATCTGAAACAAGAGAGCGTCCTCCAATAGCGAAACGTCTGTCTTTATGAAAATTGACAACGATTATTTGATTATACAACAGATTGACTCCAAAACATTTTATCAAAGACGAAGTGAAAATTGAAATAGAAATCAAGGAGAATGGTTATCGACAGAAATTACTACAGAAAATTATACTTAAAACAACGTGCAACGCCAGAACAATCGATGGAAACTATATCAATTGAAAAATAACTCGAGTGCTACAAAATATAACTGGAGTGTATCAAAATGTGATATAAAGTTAGAAATTTCTGCTTTAAACGTTTGACAGGTACGCATAAGAGTGCTGTCAGAAATATTTAAAGAAACATTGAAATAGCCGGAAACAAGACTTGAATGGCTCACTGACAGGAATATTCATTTTAATTCTCAAGACAGTAAATAATAAAAAAAAAAACTACACAACAGCCGTAACCTCGCCGCCGACATCGTAAGTTTTTCCAAAGCAATTTTATAAGCTTGTTCTAAACGTTTATACTCGTTTTCAGACTTTTAGTTAGCCCTTCTTTCGTATATTCTGAGTAATATAACGTTTTCATTTCATAAGTTCCAAGTTGCTTCGGTGGTTGAAAAAAGTTGGGTCCGTGTATCATATATCAAGTATGGACGCAAGAAAATATGTCTTATGGCCACAGGTATTACACGGGACATGCAAAGGATTTAGAAGCCTTAACTGCAGTAATATCGCGGGAGTGAATTAACATCTTGACCAAATATATCGCACTTCCAGAAGAACAGAATGAATGCTGCAAAATCTCATACAGTTGGGAAGATAAATTATGGCAAACTGTTAAATGAAGACTGTACAATGTGAAAGACGCTTTTGATCAAAGCACGGATTGACTACAGAAAGGCATTTGATAGTGTTCTGTTCCTTACTTATGGATTCCAAAAACATTACCCAAGTTTAAGGTAGACCCAGTTAAAACAGGCACATCAAACATTTCATGAAAAACATGCTAAGCAATTCTAGAAAGGCAAGCAAAAGGAAAGTGTATGGAAACATCCTATCCCTAGTAGAAGAGAATTATCTCAAGGGGCTCTTGAAATATTCTCTCTCTCTCTCTCTTTCTCTCTCTCTCTCTCTCTCTCTCTCTCTCTCTCTCTCTCTCTCTCTCTCTCTCTCTCTCTCTCTCTCTCTCTCTCTCTCTACCTACCTACCTACCTACCTAAGGATAATATCATTAACCAACATGTTAAACCAGACTGGTAATATTTTTTACAGACAATACCTGGATTTAGCAGAAGTGATATGAAATACGGTTTAGAAATATGCGGCATGCTAACTTTAAAGGAAGCAAAATTAATAAAAATATGTAACATCATAATCGATGCTTTAAAAAAAACCTAAGAGAATTAGAAGGAACACAGAATTACAAATTAAGAATAAATGAACTAGACGGAGCTCAACACACATAATATAAAGAAAAAGTGTTATAGATACATTAGTTTAATACTTGAAACAGAGCTAATGCTAAAATGAGGTAATATGCATCAATACTCTAGCTAATCCAGTAATAATTTATATCGCTAATATTCCAGACTGGATGCTAAGTGATATAGCCAGACAGGAAAACAAGAAAAATAATGACAGCATTTATATGCCGGTCGAAATCTACCTGCAGAGAAATTAGGTTTCTCACGAATAGTGAGATAGGGGCTTTGGGCAATTAGGGAACTAATGTATTCGGCCAACAGACACAAATCAGAGGCCGGGATAACTGTTATCTTGTGATGAGCGTGGAGAGAACAGAAATTGTTAAGAATACAAATTCGAATCTGGAATGGAATTACGGAATATTTTCCCGTAGTCTCTCTCTTCTCACACACACAAGCGCGCGACACATACATACATACATACATACATACATACAAATAAACATACACACAGGTAAAAACTCACCATGTAGATGAGAACAGAGCATCCCATAGATAGACAAAATATTTCGCTATTCTCACAATCGCGACCAGTGATACTCTGAAAACGATTGTTTAGGACCTTTCTGTTATTGCCACTGACCCTACAACTTGTCGCTGTACTTTCTCTCCTCCCTCTCCTCTACGTCTTCCTCTTCTTCCTCTTCTGCTGCTGCTTTTTCAGCTCTTTTGAGTAAGAAGATTCTTAACTCTACACATGGCAACTAAGCCTTCTTCCTTACAACAACAGTCTATCTTCTGTCTTTTCTGCTTCTACAATAGAATACAGATCAGCATGAATGAGCTTTCCGACCTTCAGAGATCGTAAGAATTTGCATTTCAATGTCAGTGCTAAACCCATCTCACCTCCTACACGTACTGTACTGCAAGAGTAATGACAAACCGAGGTTTGACTTCAAAACTAAAGTCCCTGGTTGTAATGCCTATATTCCGTTACCCCTTTTATTGCGACACTAGCCTGTGGACAGGTTTGCCGCACATAACCACATTACTCTGCTTGTTGTTTTAAGATTAGGCACACACTTCCATTTATTCTGTACTGATTGATAGACTTGCTTCTAGTTCGAAACCTTTTATTGTTCGCTAACTGTGAAAATAGTGTATGATATTCAAATGATTCGTGTAGTATTTCTTGTGGATATAGAAACGCATGTTTTCTAAAGATGTTTGCGAGGCAGAAGTTATTGTAAATGTACACTATCAGAAATTTGTTATGTACGAACATAATAGAGGATGAAAAAGTTTTCTATTCAGAGAAATTCATTTCTTTCAAATCTTTATGATATGAGAGGCAGTTTTATCAAAATGTACAAAACTATCGGCAACGACATACAAACCACACAACCTGCGCATCACTCACCATACCACATCTCACATAAAAACACTCATATATACATGTTCACATACACGCACATGCTTATGGATATCTAAAGATGTGTGTATCTGTGCGTATGTGCGCACCTAAGTGTGTGTGTGTGTGTGTGTGTGTGTGTGTGTGTGAATGCGTGTACTAATGCGTTTCTGCATGAGATGCGCTGTGGTGTATGTTATGAGGTAGGACACTGGCGTGATGTGTATACATACACGCACTCGCATACACACATGCATATGAGTATATATATAAATATATATATGTACATGTATGTATGCATGTATTTATGTATATATATATATATATATATATATATATATATAT
>NC_068987.1:65605303-65606047 GCF_001194135.2 Octopus bimaculoides | reverse complement strand
GTATATGTATAGTATATATACATACATATATATATATATATATACATACATACATACATACATACATACATACATACATGCATACATACATACATATATATACATGAATGCATGAATATTATATACATGCATGTATGCATACATACTTACATACACATATAAATATGCACACAGAATGCATGTATACACACGTAATATATATGAAATTGTCAAATAAATAAACAGGTAAATCCAGTATGGATATAAATGGTATAAATTATTCATTATGCCTGAGTCTGACGTTGTCTCAAAGCACAGAATAGAAAATTAAACAACAAAATGATGGAAATATTAAAACATTTTCGGTATTGTGAGGAATAATATTTGTATCAGGAATATGCAAGTTTCAAATAATTCTTTTCATTATCCAAAGCATAAAAAAAAAATATGGGCATATTCATCCTGAGATAAAGATGATTTTTACAATACAAATGATCGAAAGAAAAACCAGGAGAATTCTCTATAGAAGAAACTTATTAGGTTCTTTGTATGGTCCTTCCTCTTGTATAAATGCATCGTTCTGAAATTCCTAACGTTTTTTTTTTTTTTTTATTATTATTGTTTTCCTCACCATTATTATTGTTTTTATTTCATATTACTTATTTATGGCTTAATGTATCTTACCTTCTTTTTCTTTTTCATTCACTCTTATTCTCTTTCTCTCTCTTTCGTTTTTCCTTTTTCTCTCTCTCTCTCTCTCTCTCT
>NC_068987.1:65602093-65605182 GCF_001194135.2 Octopus bimaculoides | reverse complement strand
CCTTCTTTGTTTCTCTGTCTTCTCACACGGACTTTTATTGATACATCTAAGTTTTTGTGGAGTTTATTTTTCGTTTCTCTCTATCTCTCATCATCTGCATCTTTCTCTCTCACATCACACATCATTATGATTTTAGTCTTTATAGCCTTTCGAACGAATATATCACGGGACACATGTCAGAGAGGGAAGAATGTATAAAATAAAAGTGGGGCGGAGTGATCGGAACTAATTTCAACAAATAGTCAGGGAGAATGATAAACAAATAGTTAAATAGTTACATACATACCAATATACATTCATACATGCGCACATTGTACACACGCGCGCAAAAGAAAGAAAAGGGCGCTCAACAGATTTTGTATGAATAACATGGTTCCGTGCTACTTCGAGTTTTGCAGGCCCCTAACGGGACCCCACCGACTCTTTCAGGCTTCTGGAATACCGAAGTGTATATGCTGGATCCAGCATTCCAAAAGCTCCTGTTAGGGGCCTGCGAAACTTGAAGTAGCTCGGAACCGAATCAAAGTGTTTTACATTAAATATATATATATATTTCGTATGTGTATTTCGTGTGCAAGATTCTTGATGTGGATATATATATATATATATATATATATATATATATATATATATATATATATATATATGACCCTGCCGTAAGGCTTTACTTCCACACACGCCAGCTTAATTTAATTCGTTCTTATTCGAAAAATACCTGCTGTTATGTCCTATTAATTGCATTTGTATTTGTGTAACATTTCTCTGTTTTTTTCCATCCTTGTTTTCGTATACATTCGCTGCTTTCTTCCAAGGAATCTAATGCTCTTAGCTTAGTTTTTCTTTGGGGCTGGCTAGATTGGAGCAATTTCTAGTTTAACCAGCCGAAATTGCCAAGATAATCTGGAACTCCGAATGACCCGAGCTCGTTTTCTTTGTATCGTCTGTCTGGATGTTTTGTTGTCCCTTTTTTGTATCACCTAACTCTCTGGATGTTCTGCGTTCTTGTCCCATTTTTGTCTTCGCTGCTCCAAATATAATAGGCATAAAGAAAACGGGTGAGAAAATTGAAACTCATATAAAAGAGAAGAGTTATAAGTCATAGTCATAGAGTTCTAATAATTGCCATTTCGCTAAGAAAAAAATCTTGAAGATACGAGAAAACAATGAAAATGAAGAAAAGAATAACACGATGCAAAGCCTTATACAGAAAGCCCCGTTACTAAAGACAGCAGAGAATCTCAGCAAAGCTGAAGATTCGACAGCAAAAAGCAAGGTTATCATAATTTAATTTATAATGACAATAATCAATACAAATGTTAATTTAAGAATTTACACTTACATTAATTATATTCATTACGAAGTAAATATATTGAGTAAAATATAGATATTATGAAGTTTATAATTTCTTGTAGATAATTATAGGATTTGCGTTGATAACTTTTAAAAAGATAATTATAGGATTTGTGTTGATTATATATTTAGCAAACAATACATTTAACTTATCATGGATTATATCAACGCAGTCTAAGGTCCCGATCTATCCGATCCACACCATTATGAATACCATAAAGAACACAATCGAGAGTGGTACGCATTACCAAAGGCTCAGGTTGTACATATACCACATCCGTGTGCCAGCTATCAGCAACAAAATATACGTGCTAACATGGCTGTACAGTTAAGAATTACGCTTTATAAGAAAGTGGTTTGGGTTTCCATCCCAGGAAAAACTCTTAATAGAGTGGGATTGCGTTGAAGCATACCGGTGGGTCGTTTTTAATATGTTGTGTTAAAATTAAACCTTGGTTTAACAACAGCACCTGGTCTGTGTATTTTTAGCCGATTTCCCACTGTTGCAAAGATTGAGTCCAAGTCTACGGTCGAAGGATAATTCCTCTTCCTCTGAACAGCCTCAGATGCACTGGACAATCACCTTTCTTTCTACGGTTTATTCAACTACAGCATGATTCTAAAAGACATTATATTCCCACTCAATTACCGACAAATATAAAAACACAGACAGAAATAAGAGCCTCAGTTGCTCCAAATACAACACTAAACGAATGAATATATATGTGCGTGTATGTGTATGCACGTTTAGATAGATACATACATGCATACTTACATACATAAATACATACATCTTTTGCTGGTGAAATTGAATGGTTCACTAGCTCACAGTGATCAGTTATTTCACGTTTGTAAATACTTGAAAGCATGTGCTTTTGTGACTCTGTGTGTGTGTGTGTGTGTGTGTGTGTGTGTGTGTGTGTGTGTGTGTGTGTGTGCGTGTGCGTGTGTGTGTGTGTGCGTGCGTGCGTGTTTCTGTTTGTTTTTGTGCGCTTCTGTGTGATGTTTGTTGTGTGTGCACACGCACGCACTCTGATTAAGTCCTGGTTGCCTGCCAACTCTGTAATCACCTCTACAATCAACACGCGAACAAAAATTAACCCACCAATGGAAAGCAGTAGATGTCCCGACAGTTGGTCTACACTGAACATCATTAACTATCGCCTATTGAGTGTACGCAGTATAATTCTTTGACAGACGAATGTTGCAACAAATCTTTCTGATGACAACGTGCGAGTCATAAATCTACGTTATCAGAAGCCACCTGACGCTAATCTTACATGCTATTTAGCCATCAGCAAGAATGACTGTCCTGGCAAACTAACTAATAGTATTTGATTGAAATTCTGCTGGTGTCGAAAACAACAACATTCCATCAGTCGCCTTTAGCGACGTGATATCAACAGGCGTCTCGGAGAGGAGTAACGGAGTGAAAATTCTAATTCGAACAATATATATATATATATATATATTTAATTTTTGGATTTGGTTTGCAAGATTTTTTCTGTAATTTCGTGTGTTGAAGCATATTCTGTTGTGTCTGGGGAGAGTCATTTTGTTATCGACTATTGAAAAGGTTGCAAGACGCAACGAAAATTTTAGGAAATTAAAAATAATAAGTGGAAATTTTAACGGTGAGTGTGTTAAATTTTAAGGCATCATAAGAAAATGACTCTCCCCAGACACAACAGAAAATATATATATATATATATATATATATATATATATATATATATATA
>NC_068987.1:65595181-65602083 GCF_001194135.2 Octopus bimaculoides | reverse complement strand
TATATATATGCATATATATATATATGCATATATATATATATGCACACACACACATACACACACACACACACACACACATATATTTATATATATGTATATGGATGAATAGATAGAAACTGGCACTCCCTCAGTTACGACGATGAGGTTTCCTGTTGATCTGACTTACGGAACAGCATGCTCATGAAATAAACGTGCAAATAGCCGAGCACTCCACGGACACACATACCCTCAACGTAATTCTCGGGGAGAGTCAGGCTGACCCAGAAATACAGGTACTAAACGTTTTTGCCAGCTAAGTGAATTGGAGTAACATGAAAAAAGTGTCTTGCTCAAGGACACAACGCGCTGCTGGGAATCGAACTTACGCCCGTATGATCGTTGGCTGAATACCCTAGCTACTGAGCTAGCTACGTGCTTTCACGTATGTGTAAACTTTAAGCAATGCAGAGTTGACTCAAACTATTGAATACATGTAACACAACGCCAACCAAATATGTTGCGTGTTACTTTCGTTTGTTCCTTCATTTGTGTTAACGCCCTCGTCTCTTTTGTGCTCCATCCGCAAACGACGGATAAACAGTTGGAAATCGAGAAGCAACCTCTTATATACTCGTTGAAAACATCTAAATACCCTCAAGGAAATTTCTTTAATATGTCTGATCGAGAAACGGAAAATGTAAATGTATCAAATGCATGCGCTGGAAACGCTGCTTGTTCCAGGAGTCTGTCGCCAGTACATCTGCAGATAAATTCAGCTTCAAATCACGAAAATATCTTCCCAAGATAAAAACAAAAAAGTGTTGAGAACTTCGAACTTGGTTTGAGGAATATCATAAAATATGTTAGATATCGGCATCGTACTCACCACTTCCTAAACTCTCCAATCAGTTGCACGAGACATGTTAATCAATCACTCAATGCATACGTTCACGTTGAAAAATCAAAGAATATATACGAAGCAAAAATTTTCACTAGAATACTCCTTACAAACACTATTATCAGAACATACAAGAAAACCATCATTTTAACATACAGTGAAATAAGCACTGAAGTGAAAAAGCTTGCCACCATCCTAAGATAAAGAATTATGTGGGTGACGTCGCCGGAAGTAGAGACTACGTTAGCAAAATCTTTACGAACGCTAGAAAGTCACTCTTGTTCCACGATGATTCTTTTTTATTGTGTGACTGAACTATAGCTTCTACCATATTGTGGGTTCTTATTTATTTTTCCTTGGAAATCCTACGGATTTCATGATAAAGTGTCCTAGCTACAACGTCATGTCTCATCGGTAGATAATACTGTGATGACATTTTCGGACAACTGCTTATGATGTGGGTGATATCTTCAGTGTGAAATCCACAAAGTCTGCATCAATTGTCACATTTTACGGCTTTTCCTACATTTCTATCCATTTTGTGCATCGGGTACTTGGTCGATATTTCCTGTTCCTGGATTGCAAACACATACCCTTCAAAGTGGAAGGTAGTATTCAGGTTATTTGTCCATAATAAACTGCTTTGATGATCGATGTTACTATCATCACGGAGCTTTCTACTAACATATCCATGCATAGTCTTCTGCTCATACAGGCTCATCCTTTCGTCTGATGATATGTTGCGGTAGAGTCGTGCGACTTCTTTGGGCATGTATTCTAGGTTACTAGACAAAGAGTGTTGCTCAAGGAGCTGCCTTCCAAGTCTTCTGATGTTATCAGCCTCATGTATGCAAACTTGGTCAAGGGAAGCACTTCGACACTTGGTAGCTAACAGATGTTGCCACCTTGTTTTCATTTTAGGTAGAGGCGGTCAACGTCACTGTTTATGTGGAAATTAGGTGTGCTTGTTAGTATTTTTCGGGTTTTCGCATCAATGGCTTGGATCTCAAGCGTCCAGTCAAGCAGCCCAAATGTTGGTATATGTACTGGCACTGCAAACACATTGTGGGTCACTGTTATATTGAATACAGAGAGTTATGAGGTCCAAATTTTCTTTATTCGGCTGTAATATTCTTTAGTGACACGTGTATTGTTACAGGTTCCATCGTAAGATATATTTTCATCCACCCCAGATACCTGTAATATTCCTCATCAGATACAGGAGAAACAGTCAAATCACTGATGGAGATGTTACTAGTTTGGTTTATAGTTTTCCCCCTTTTCACAACCATATAATATTAATCTTGACCAAACTCCAACCCTTCATCCTTTGAGAATGTTGTAACTAGGTCAAGGCTCTTCTTCATCTCATTTATATTCTTTGCTTAAAGTTTCAAGTTATCCACAAAGAAACAGTGTGTAATCTTGGTATTTCTGTTACCTTGTGAACCAGTGAGATATCCTGCAGACTTCCCTTAACATGAATGACAAGGGGTTTGCAGAAAGTATAAACAACATCACAGAAAGGCTGTCCCCTTGGAATATGCTTTGCGATACTGTATTCTATCCGTAATGATACAGTCACTCTTTATGTTTAATTTCAAGATGGTAGCCCACAATGAAGTCGGGTCAGCTATGGCTTTGACAATGCTCACTGGAACTTTAGCAAGTTGAAGAGCTTCTAGCATCCATGATTGGAGAACAGAGTCAAAGGCTTTCTTGTAGTCCAGCCACATTGAAACTATGTTCCTCCTATGCTCTTGCACCTCTGACATCGCAGTTTTGTTGATTAACAATTGCTCAGCACATCCCCAGACTCCCTTCTTCCCATCTGCTTGTTCTGCTGTGATGGTGTTATTGGTTTCACAATGGTTCTGGAGGAAGAGGTTTAAACACGCTGTATATATATCTTATATATTAAGTTCTGGCATGCAATTGGCTGGTGGTTTTTTGCCATGTGGGTGGTTCTGCATTTGGGGGTCAATTTTTTCTGTGCCAGAGCTAACCAGTGTGGTATGCTACTGTTCCCTATGAAAGCTTGCTGGTATAGATTGATAAGATATGGTCAGTAGGCTTTTAGCTTCTTGTACCAATATCCAACAATCAAGTCTCTTCCAGATGCTTTTCCATCCTGGAGATTCTGGATCACAGCTGCAAGAGTTTCACCATCAGTGTTGTATGTCTTGGATGTAACGCAGGAGCAATAACTTTTTCAGATTTCTTCCAGCCACAAAGCATCTTGGTTAAATTCCTTCTCTTCACTCCAGATTTTCTTCTAGAAGGAGTCTATGTCGTCTCATGAAGGAGCTTCCATGATGTTTAGTGCTCCTCCTCTCATGTCTCTGTATACTGCTGCCTGGTTGCGGTTAAATTTTTTGTTTATTGTTCTTCTCTCGGTTATTCTCCTCTGATGTCGGAGTTCTTCACTGACAGCTTTTAACTCTTGCTTGAGGATAATCAGTTTGCAAGTGAGTATCCTTCTTTTGCTATCTCCAAACATCATTTCTATCTCCTTCTTTACTTTGTGTTGCTGGGACGTATAGTAATTTGCTTGTTTGCGTGCAATAAGCATCATTACCTTACTGATGGTCTTCCGTAAACCAGTTATCTTTTTCTCTGTCTTCAAAGCCCATGATGGTACTTCCTTTGTTATTTCGGTTTTGTTTACTTTTTGAATGTCATTCATGTACTGTTTTACAGTAATAGCCAGAGCATATAGATAGACGTTAATCTACCAGTATGTGGGTTCATCGCACTATTGTAAATGCTCATCACCACTTTCGGTAACAGCTTTTAATACTGTATCTGGTGGTTTTTTAGTTACTTTGGTAGAGAATACTCTCTCTTCGAGACAATACTTCAAAGCCAGTTATTTTTTCTCGGATAATTTCAGTAAGGGCACATTTCTCCGGCATATAATCCCGACTACATTACTACTACAATAATCGTTGTGGTTGTGCCTGCTATTTACCATACTCGTAGTAGGGGGACAGTTGTCAGTTACTTGAGTCAGTAATGTAGTGTGGCTCGCAAGAAACTGTGGAATCTGTGGGAATGTCGCTAGCTGCGAAACCACGTGTTGGTCTTATATTGTTCACATTTTCGGTTTTGTTTATAGAGTTGGGAAGAAGGTTAATTTTCAATGTTTTAATAAAGTTACAGTTACTAACCTCCTTTCTATGTTTTACAAATGTTACTTCTTGGCGTAGTTGCTTCGCGGTAAAATGATTTTATTCCGGATGCAGATAGTCCCAATATGATTTCAGTCGATTCATATAACCAACAGTGGGGTTTAGTTTCGCTTTTTCGTTGCAGTTAAATAGGTCATTATTCAATTCATAACTCCAAGAGAAATGAGCTTTGTACTTACGGTTTCTTCTATAACTGCAGCTAGAAAGAATTTGTTTATCTGTTGAGCTGTTGTTTTCGTTCTGTTCCTCGATTGTGTTTTTGCTGATGTGTCCACTCATGTTGTTTGTAGTAACTCTCTGCATGCTAAATTCAAGTTTCAGTCGAAAATCACATCGATCGTGAATAAAAGGCTCCCTCAGTTAATTCATCTGAAGATTAATCAGTTATTCAACAAGGCTGATAGTTGTGGTTCCAAAGTTGGAGCTAGTATTCATCGTATCTTCGATAAATAGTCTCCCACGCCAAGTACGCGACTTGTCACTTCGAGTTTTGTGTGTCTATGTATGTATGTATGTATGTATGTATGTATGCACGCATGCACGTATCTGAAGAAAGAAAGACAAAATTATGGATAGGAAACATCAAAAGGTACGCGAAATGGTATAATTCCAGAATTGAGCGCGAAATCAAGATAAGAATAACGGAGAAGATCAATCTTAGAAAAGTGAAAATAATTTAGAAGGAATGGAGAGAGAGAGAGTGGGGGATATAAAGAGCTTATAGGAAGACAAACAGACGGACGGACGGTTAGACTGATAAAGAAATGAAGAGGGAGATGGAGGTGGATGCAAAATTAAGCGGAGAAAAAGATGGGAAAAGTGGATGAAGAACATTAAAGAAAATATTACAAGCTGAGACATCCGTAAGTTAAAAGACAGAAAGTTCGTTTGATGTTGTAATTTATTCGTTGGACACTTAATCATATTTTAATAAGATTTAATAAAGTTAGACACACATAACCACCAATATATAGGTTATATTGAGAGTAATATCATTCACAATGTCTAGGCACTCAAGCACGTTTATACGAGTCACACACATCACACACATATGAACGTGCGCTACAAATCCAGCTGTTCACATATACAGACTTATGCAATTACAGTTGCTTAACTGTTGAAAATTAAATAGAAGCACACTTGAAATTGAAGTGTTACTTCTGAAGATTTACTTCTGAAGTAAACTCGCAACGGTGTGTAAAACCGGACGTGTGGAGTTGTACGTGTTGCTTACTTCCATGCACATATACATTCATACATACATACATGCATACGTATATGACATACACACAGAGGGTCGACGGGGGGGGTAAGTGCGTGTATGTGTGCACGCGCGCATCTGCGTGTATACGTGTCATACAGACAGACAGGTAGGTAGATCTAGTAAAGATTTATATATATATATATATATATATATATAAAGTAGTTGTATACTGCCAACTTAACGTGACAGTCCAAATAAGGGAATATACTACTACTATTTAGCCCTAGGAAGCTGGACCGCTTCCTATTAGGCCTTGATACATTTCCTGTGTCCTTATCTTTGTGAGGGGGAGACAAACTCCTCCACCCAGCTCAGCCTGCATTCAGGGACATGTTTCTGAGTCTTTGCTCGTCATCAGCCTGAAGTAGCACGACTAGCTGTTTGAAAAAGTTTGTTTTACCTCTCGCAAGGATATACTATTTCAATGAAATACATTCACTGGTTACAAAAATTAGAAATAATAAATTTCTAAACGGCTCCTTTCCCCAGAACAGGAAAAATTTGGCTACTATTTCTTGCACGTTCTGCTACCACATAACTGGTATTTCGGGTCCATTATCGCAAATAGGTGTCACGCGGTAGCAAGGTGTGCTAGAAATAGTAGCCAAATCTTTGGAAGTGAGATACGTTGAATGCACTCGAAAAAACTTTTGTAAAGAAACTGTCTCAGACAGAGGTTACGAACGGGTCTTTTACGAAATATTTACCAGGGTGGCAGGGAGAATACAGAAAAAATATGTGTGCAAAATATACAAAACATTATCTATAAATATGTAAAAAAATATATATAAAATATATAAGAAATCTAAGTAAAAAGTATAGAGAGATAAAAAAAAACTTGTACATAGACACAATATAGAAAGCAAGTCCTATCAGTAATCTCGGGGGGACCAAAAACGTAGTAAATATTTAGCCACATGTAGACATGATCCAAAAAGTTCAGTTCTTGAATTTAGACATGTGGTGGGGTCTAAGCTGCCTTTCCAAATGAGCCATATTTCCATATCACATAGACCGCACTTTCCGCTGCCGTTGGTGTAAGGTTTACACTTGGCTAAGATCTCCCAATGGATGTTGTAACTGACACCTTTTAAGGACCATATATGACTGGATAATTTGATCGTTTTCCTTTTATCCAAGTACCTGAAGCTCAAAGTGTGATTATTGAATCTGGCCTTGAAATTTCCCTCTGTAAGGCCCACGTATTTCTTCGTCGAAACTCTGTCCTTAGTGGATATAGAGTCCACGGTGGCCTCATAAATGATGGTCTCGGACATGCAAGCTCCATTTAGCAGGCACAAATTTTTATCTGTGCATGAATGTGTGGGTGAGCATGTGTGTGTTTCAAGCGAGAGTGGATGAGTATATACATATAGGGGCATGTACGGATTGGTGCGCTTACGCGAATACTATGGGCTTTTTACTCCCTTACCTACATTCCTTGGCCAGATAACTGAAGAGATGGCGGCGTGGGTTTCCGCCCCGGCATCCGAAACTCGGAGTTTTATCATGGTTACCGAATAAGTGTCACATATTTTTACAGATATACATATATATATATATATATATA
>NC_068987.1:65590646-65594558 GCF_001194135.2 Octopus bimaculoides | reverse complement strand
CTCCAGTTAGTTCCAGCAGATCTAAGACATTGCATCCATGACGGTTCCGTCTGTTTTCCATACTGTGTGCCATCGTTGTTGATGATGATGACGACGACGACAACGACGACGATGACGACGGCGACGACGATGACGACGGCGACGACGATGACGACGGCGACGACGATGACTACGGCGACGATGACGGTGATGATGATGATAATGATATTCAGTAAAGCAAGAAGTAAAGTTACTGGATAATAATGATAACCTACTTTGCGAAATTCAATTAATTCCGAAGTTTCTCGTGAAATCTAACGGATCATGTATTCGTTAGGCTTTGATGCCTCCAGATCATCCTTGATATGATTTCTCTTAACAACAATGTAGAGCTTCTCACCTTGGTTTCACAATTCTATGCAAGGTATACAAATATTACAGGATGGCTTGCGCATCTTCCATGCAAAATGCTAACAGACATGTAATAATTAAATATATAAACAAGTGATTATGTATGTTTGTATGTGCATATATTTATATATTTATACACACTCACACACACTTCGAGTGTATACAGAATATGTGTGAGTGTGTGAGTGTGTTTGCGCGCATGTGCGCGTGTGTGTGTGTGTGTGTGTGTGTGTGTAAGTGTGTGTGTGTATTTAGAAACCTAAGAAGGGGGAATCATAGAAGAAACAGAACAAGAGATTGTGAAGGGTTGGTGGAGGGAAGAAGTGGAAAATGTAATTAAGAAGACAGAGAATAAGTGAGCATACGTAGTTAATTTAGAAACAGAGAGCGAAAGAGAGAGAAGGAATGAGAGACAGAGAGACAGGGTTAAAAAGAGAGTGAGAGCTAGATAGACAGTAAGCTAGATAGTAGAGAAAGAGAAAGAGAAAGGGAGATAGAAAGAGAGGGATTATGTGAGAGATGCAGTGAGTAGATGTTATATCGTGTAAAGTGACCAAATGGAAAGAGCCGCCGGCGGTATAGCATGTGAATAATGTAAAGCTAAATAGGCGCAGGAGTGGCTGCGTGGTAAGAAGCTTGTTTCCCAACCACATGGTTCCGTGCTCAGTCCCACTGTCTGGCACATTGGGCAAGTGTCTTTTACTATAGCTTCGGACCAACCAAAGCCTTGTGAGCGGATTTAGTAGACAGAAACTGAAAGAAGCCCGTCGTATATATATATATATATATATGTATATATGTGTGTGTGTGTGCGCGGCGTGCGCGTGTTTGTATCCCTCCCTCCTCCCCCCCCCCATCAGCACTTGACAAGCGATGTTGGTGTTTACGTTCCCGTAACGTAGCGGTTCGGCAGAAGAGCCGATAGAATAAGTACCCGGCTTAAAAATTAAGTCCTGGGGTCGATTTGTTCAATTCAGGTGGTGCCCTAGCATGGCCGCAGTCTAATGACTGAAACATGTAAAATGTAAAAGATAAAAGAACAAAAAAAATGTAAGTAAAAGTTGCACGTTCTTTTAGAAATAACAGCTAAACTTATCTCAGATTGCATCCTAACATTTTAAAAACGGCAAAGCAGATTCGAAATTGCAGATCTGGATATACTATATCTGAAGATGAGGTTAAGATGGTCATGCTAGATTGCCTTTGATCATAAGGTCATGCTGGATTGCCTTTGATCATAAGGTCATGCTGGATTGCCTTTGATCATAAGCATGATCATCCGTCCTTCTAGATTATGTAAGACTACATTTGGTCATGTGTTCTTACTTTACTTGATGTAAGAAAAATTTTAGGGGGAATTCAGCTGCTATATGTGACCACGCAGAGGCTCAGGTGTTGGCTCATGGAGCCTTGGTACATTGTTGACAGAAGCGAAACGTATGTTGAAACATATGCATCCAATAATACATACAAACACACATACGCACATATATGTATCATATCTATATATATGATGTATACAATTATAAGAGTGTTTTTGTATTTACAGTGCAAACCAGAAAATTTCAAGTATGCATATTTGCATGTATTCATACTTGCGCGCACGCATCCATACTTATACGCACATATATATTCATTTATTTATTTATTTATACTTCAACTCGGAAGCTGCGGTCATGCTGGAGCTCCGCTGTTAGCTTTGCTCCACTTCCACTACTTGAAACTGCCTCTGATATGTGCCATTTTATGAATGGGAGAGTTTGGTGTTTGTGGTTCCATTTTATTGCTGTTATTCTCAGAGTGAGGCCAGAGTGAGGTCCATTTTCAACCGAAAATTTTCTCGGGCGAAATCCTGAAAAACTATTTCTGGTACATGTACCGTAACAGAGTCCTCCTTGTACACAGCTTGAAGTTTCAATTAGCTACATATTAGAATCCTTGAATTTTAGCGTAGATAAAAATCAAATGGACGTTTTAGCCAATTCAATATAATCTCAGGATGTAGAGGAAATTATATAGGACAAATCGGAAGCGCCTTAATATAACACATAACACCGCTCAGATCGCAAATTATGTAACACTCTACGTATGTATGAATCTTGAGAAATCAAACTTCACAAAATCAGAAGGGAGAATGTAGGCTTGAGATCCAAACCATCACTGGAACTGTAAAAATTTGTAAAACTTTCCAGAATTTTACCATATAAGTATATAGGAGCATGTCTAGACATGCATGAGAATATATACATGAGAATATATACATAAAACAAGTCATACAAGTCTGCACATGCACTGTCACCAAATACTGTGCTCATACACACAAACATAAACAAATACTCTATTGATGTTGTTGAAATTCCACTGAAGGAACCTTGGATTTAGGTTAGAAACTGGTCCCTTCTCTATTGGCAAGAAATCTTGAAATAAAACTTATTAATGAGATACATACATGCATACATACATACACACACTCGTACACACACATACATACAAACATACATACATACATACACAAGCACGCACATACACATGTACATACATACATACATACATACATGCATACATACATGCATACATATATACATACATACATACATACATATATACATACATATAAACACAAGCCACGAATGTATGCACGCACACATATTTCCGTTACAATTTCTCCAATAAATCAGAGTTTCGCCTTTGTACAATCCACGTCACATCCATATTTCACCTCACCTCTCATTACTGTCTTTTGCTGCCAACAACATTTACAGCCATACCCACAACATTTGTACGAAAATGCCTATTTCTATGTTGTAGGACATATTGATTTTCGTTTCCTTCCTACTCGTATCTTATTTTCTTGTATGTTAGTGTTAGGTTTTATTTATTTGTGTAATAGGATCGATGTGGAAAATAGGGAAACGTTCTTTCGGGATCATATAATCGAAAGAGGGAGAGAGAGAGAGAGAGAGAGAGAGAGAGAGAGAGAGAGAGAGAGAGAGAGAGAGAGAGAGAGAGAGAGAGAGAGAGAGAGAGCGAAAGGCGCATAAAATGAAGGAGAAAAATATTATAAAACAAGTGAAATATTAAGAAACAAACATCAGAATAAATTGCATTTGATGAAATAACATTATTGTACTTTTAAGTACATACGCGCATATGTGTACATACATACACATAGACATATATATATATGCACTTGCAGACATAAACACCCTATATATGTGTGTGTGTGTGTGTGTGTGTGTGTGTGTGTATTCTATATCTACTCACACACCTATATATATATGCATATGTATATATATTTATATATATATATATGTAAATGTATATACATATATATGTATATATATAAATGTATATACATATATATATGTATATATATGTGTGTATATATATGCATATATATGTGTATATATATATAGATATATGCATATATATAGATATACATAAATATATATATGTATATATATATATATATATACGTATACATATATATATGTACATATATACATATGCATATATATATAT
>NC_068987.1:65585033-65589979 GCF_001194135.2 Octopus bimaculoides | reverse complement strand
ATATATATATATATATATATATATATATATACAGAGGGGAGGGTAAAATAACACAGAAGGGCCACAAAGGTAAACACAGAAAAAATTTACACAGAACGTGGACATGCTCATTCCCCATCAGTTATCGACAAAAAATCCTCATAATTTCGTGCGAATACATACATACACACATAGATAGCATACGTATACGTACGTATGTATGTATGTACGTATGTATGCATGTACGTATGTATGTATGTACGTATGTATGTATATGTGTATGTATGTATGTGTGTATGTACGTATGTATGTATGTATGTATGTATGTATGTATGTATGTACATTGCTTCACCAATTCAATACTTTCAACACAGTAAATGGTAACTACTTATTTTGTCTACGTAGAAATTGGCAGATCTGCTTCATTCCTCTTAGAATTCCTTATTTCTTTTATCGGGAAAAATATTTATTTGCCAAAATGAAGGAAAGTAGGGAGAAAAACAGGGGTGAGAGGCTGATAGAGATTTGGCAAGTGGTGGAGTAAATTTTGAAAGTGGAATAGTTAGATACCATATTTAGAAAAAATATTGCTAATGTATAGGTAATATATGGAATTAAATTTAAGAAAAAAATGAAATTTTGAAACTAGGCTCTTATTTAAATAACCAACCACAAGACATAAATCAGTTTTTTTTATGAATTTAGAAAGTTAGACATTTGAATTCGAAACATGATGGCTGTAATTCATATAAATTTTTTTCTAAATTTACCAGTGTGCATATTATTTCGAGTGCTTAAACTTTGAACCAATAGACAGTCAGAAAAAGTATGACGATAAAGCGATTTTATGAATTATCAACTTTGGTTACGGTAATTAAGATATTGCAATCGTAACATCATGAGCTTGTATGTAGTTATGCCAAATTGGAGAAACGGTAGATGTTGTAGGAATATTGCTTAATTAAGTTACTGGGGATTAATCGGAATAAAGAGTGATTAAGAGAAAAATTGTAGATTATGGTAATCAAGAATTTGACCTGGAGAGCAGACGATAGCTATCTTAATATCATCAAGTAAGGTTAATTTACTATCATAGTTTGTTACAATGTCGAATTAGATAAAATAATTATATTAAATTGTACGTTAAATTGAAAATACAGCAATCCCTCATGTTAAGAATATTTGCACACTTGATGTCTTTACTGTAATGAGGGGACATCCATAATCTAAATCCTATTTTCCTACTGACATCTATGTTGCAATTTGTGATGCATTTCTTCGATGGTAAAAAAACAAACAAACAGCACAACCGCTTCTATAACCATAACCAGAGTTTCCGTGTCACAGGAGATCTCTGTATTAAAATGTTGTCTAAATAAAGTAAAAGTAATCTATGAATGAGATGAAGCTGGAAGTTACATACGTCAGTAAAGGTTAATAGCACGAGAATTGGGAATGAAGCGTTGACATTCCATTGACACATTACTCGAAACCTACGTGTTGTAGATGACATAAAATACTCGTAATGCTTTATATCACATTTTTACATTTAAGACTGCACATACACGCATATTTATTCACTCACATATTCATACGCACATTCTCACATACATATTTACACTATTTCTCATTTTGTATTAAATTTGTGGAATACCAGTTTGATGGTGACTCTATTTGCTTGAAAACTCTAGTTTAAACACTTCATATGAATAAACCGCACTAAAAGTCATAGATACTAATATAAATATATGGTCTAGGTATAAAAGCTATTGGTTCCAAAACAGTTGTGGATAAATCTTCCCTTCTATTACCTATAGTGAAAGAAATACTCCACTAATCTTGGTAGCTCACCGCTACAAAATACATAAATTTTGGTTTCTGATTCACACGACTATGTCATGTCTATTATTATTGTATATGATGAGAATATTGACGAGAACGTTTCATCAATATTCTCGTTGTTAAATTGTGGTCTTTCTTTTGTGGAACAGGAAATCATTTAGCATCTAACAACAATTGACCGTCTACAAATCTCAGTTGGAACCAACAAAAATAGAAAATGGTGTACTGCAACACATGTAGGATAACACTGCTGTTAAAATTATTGACATCTTAGATCGCACCACAAAAAAGCCACCATGTACGAGGGTGTTTATCTAATCTCCGGCTCACGGACGTGCTGCAGACTTTTCTACTACTTCCACAAAAGCTTCTCATGTTCGGACCTAGCAAAGTTTTGCCATCACCACTCCAGAGCCACTTTGTCTTTTCCACTTTATCCTTACTGTTTCAACCTACCCTTATTGTGTGCCACCCTTGTGACTACGTCCAGTCCTTCCTCTCCAGAACCTCAGACTTCTGGAATTCCCACTCTACAGATTTTTCTCAGAAGCCATCAACCTACTGATCGAGAAAAGCATTAACGGCATAAATTTCACCGATTTCGGAGGCCCTGTGAAGACCAAGGAGCATAGACTCTTTCTCTGGACTCGGGACCAATCTAATAACAAAAGGAACCCACAAAAACGCCACACGAGTAGCATTTGTCTTCATGCAGTCCTTCCTATGTATAACAAATATTTGCTTAGCAATAACGTTATGCCGAAGTAATAATTATAGAAATACACATGCACTTCTATCAGTCGTACTTTCCCTCATAGATATACAATGTAAAACTTTGCATATGAATCATACAAAATTTTGGGGGACGGGACAGTTGACACCAGTACGCAACTGGTACTTAATTTATTGACCCCGAAAGGATGAAAGGCAAAGTCGACCTCGGCGGGATTTGAACTCATAAAGTAAAGACAGACGAAATACCGCAATGCATTTCGCCCGGCGTACTAACGTTTTTGCCAGCTCGCCGCCTTAAATATTCTTTTCTACTCAAGGCACAAGGTCCAAAATTTTGGGGGAGGGGGCCAGTCGATTGACGCCAGTACGCAACTGGCAATTAACTTATCGATCCCGAAAGAATGAAAGGCAAAGTCGACTTCGGTGGAATTTGAACATAAAGACAGACGAAATACCGCTAAGCATTTTGCCCGGCATGCTAACGTTTCTTATTTCTTTATTGCCCACAAGGGGCTAAACATAGAGGGGACAAACAAGGACAGGCAAAGGGATTAAGTCGATTACATCGACCCCAATACGTAATTGGTACTTAATTTATCGACTCCAAAAGGATAAAAGGCAAAGTCGACCTCGGCGGAATTTGAACTCAAAACGTAACGGCAGTCGAAATACCACTAAACATTTCGCCTAGCGCGCTAAAGTTTCTGCCAGCTCATCGCCTTAGTAATCTATAAAATATTGTATTCGCTGCTTAATTTCATACTGTAATAGTAGCGCACTTTTGTCATTTATGTGTATAGTTAATAATCAAAACAAAATAATTTCTGAATCCTAAAATTTACTGTAGGTAAAAGAAGAAAACGAAAAAAATAAACAAACAAAAAACGAACAAAAAAAGCAAAAACTGAAAATAAACCACTTTCAAGCCTTTTTGGTCAGGACGGGGAATCTCGTTAAATATCGTTGGCATGCATTGCCATTGTAACATACAGAAATAGAGCAGGTACCACGCTGTATTGCCTGCATATTGTTGTCTATACTACGAGGAAATATATGATATTTAGTTAAGTATTTTTATAGAAATTTAAGCCAAGCATAGAGTAATGATAAACACAACCTGTGACTTGTATGCGAATCATGGATTAAGCCAAGAATGTTATTATGAGAAAAAGCACGGAGGTGTGATTTAACTACCAATGCGATTTAATCACTAATATACACGGTATATTTTAGGGCGATGATGATCTGATTACGTACGTATTGCCTTTCACAAATATATAGTATAATCGATTTCTTCAACAGGTTCATTGCAGTTATCTCTTGTTCTTGGATTAAAATTCTTTAATTTTCGAAATATGATACAGTGTAGATGTTTTGAGTCGGAGAGAAGTTGCACTTCCTGTAAACATTGGCACCTTACCCAAGTTTATGAGATTCATACTCATGAATAACCTTATGTTGGTATGCATAATATATTTTTCCTACAGATTTTTGCTCAACTTGTTTTCGTGGTCAGATATGGAGTGGCAAAGAATATCTTCAAAGAAATTAATTACTTTTGAAGTTCACTCCTATCAAGCTCATAATAGCCTTGCTTTTGAACACTTGCATAAAGTGTTTATTTGTTGCTGTTATTTAACTGTTGTGATGGTGGATCTCCGTCTTTCAACGATGGGGATTCAGTCACTCGGTCAACAGAATTACTTGTTCCTGAACTGACGTGCAGGTGGCCGAACAAACCTAGGTACCCTTAACGTATTTCCCAAGTAGAATCGGTGTGTATTTTTTGAACTTCAGATACAATTCACCGATAGTTTCCGTCTATCAAACTGCACGTGTCCAAGGTTATAGAACATGACGTCAGCCCAAGATATCATTCAGTGGGATTGAGCCCAGGCCCTCTTGCGTGAGGAAGGAACTTTTGAGCCATTCGGTCATACTTTGCCCACTATTTAGCGGTATTTCTTTCGAAAAATCAAGAGCTTTCCGGACTGATCTTACGTCTCTATCTTTTCTTTTTAAGATATAACTTACAAATATCACTATTTAGAGAGTTTCCACCTACTTGCATTTAAAACCTTACAGGCTTGAATATCAATGGAATAGTTTCCTCTGTAAACCAATCAAGTATCCCAATTATTAGTATCAGTTCTTATAACGTGGATTATCTCTTTGTTGTAAAAGGAAAGCTCTGACTGTCCTATCTTTTGTATCCGTGTGAATTCACAGTACTTTTATGTGATATATTTACGTCTATGCTCAAGTAATTATTGTGGTTTTTTGGGGGGTACGGAAGAGATTGAGAGATAATCAATGTGAATAATTTGTTTTGGAAAGCATGTTACCGCGTTTTATCAAATATGTACATGTTTGTGATTGTTTGTATATAT
>NC_068987.1:65584106-65584781 GCF_001194135.2 Octopus bimaculoides | reverse complement strand
ATATATATATATATATATATATAAATATATATATAAAATTTACTGTAGGTAAAAGAAGAAATCGAAAAAAATAAACAAACAAAAAATGAACAAAAAAATCAAAAACTGGAAAAAAAACACTTTCAATCCTTTTGGGTCAGGATTAGTGTATATATATTAGTGTGTGTGTGTATGTATATATATATATATATACTAATATATAATTATATGATACGAATATATTAAAGGGTGCGGATAAGCCCCATCAACACGCTAGAAATAGACGCCAAATGACTCTAAAAACCACATCTACACTCCGTTGGCACAAGTTGCAATGATGGCAGCAAGGGGTTTTACAACCCTAGGCTAGAAATCGATCTACAATTAACCATTTTTAAAAAAATTCTCATTCGTTTATTCATCTGCCCGCTTACAACTTATGCTAAGGGAGTGTAGATGTGTTTTTTCGACATTTGGCGTCTACTTCTAACGTATTGGTAGGGTTTATCCCTTTAATATCATTGCATTATATAATTATATATTAGTATAAATTGCTACCTGTATAGTTTTATTACACACTGACCACTTAATAAAATCATTAAAATGGTTTTATCCTTAATTTTGTATGTGTGTGTGTGTGTGTGTGTGTGTGTGTGTGTGTGTGTGTGTGTGTGTGTGAGGCGCAATGGCCAAGTG
>NC_068987.1:65581456-65582973 GCF_001194135.2 Octopus bimaculoides | reverse complement strand
ATATATATATATATATATATATATATATATATATATATACATATATATCAATCATATTATATTATATCATATTATATTATATTATATTATATTATATTATATATGTCACAGTATCGACCAAACCAGCAGATGCTGTCGTACCCCACTGGTCACAATACGCTTCCAATTTCGTCTTCATTGAGCCATTCTTTTCCACTTTCACCTAAATTGCTTGAATAAATCGTCATCCCATCGCCATGGAGGCGTTCCAAGTGGCCTTTACCTATCTTGGATACCACTCAGCTACTTCACGGGTCCACCTGTTTTTTGTCAACCTTGCGTCATGTCCTATCCATATACATATAAACTGTATGCATACATACAAGTATAGCAACTAGTAAACCAAACTCAATACATCATACGATTTTGGAATCGGGCCTATATATTACTTAACAGTATAAACAGACAACCCTGTTTAACAGTATCTAATTGGCAAACATTTGAATTTTAAAGCTCTTCTGAATACAATACTGCATCATCCAAATATCTAATTTCCGTTTCGTTTAACGTATCAAAACAAAAGCTGTTTTTATTGTGAGTAATATTTGGATTTGTGAAGATAAATAAAATATCGGGAGAGAATTCATAAAACAAATACAATTTTGCGTTGGTTTGGTCAGTTAACCTGAAATATGGCATGCCATCTATCTAAAACATATTCTACACGCTAATAACATTTGGAAATGAAAACGGAAAAAATTGAAATTGACAGAAAATTATAGTATTAATATGTATTAGCATCAATTAGCTGTAGTATCCAACAGTGATGCCGCTGTTGATTAACTGGTTTAATATGTCTGGTTATAAGTATTTTGAAATTAAGCTTGTCAATTAACGCTCACATGCACATTTATAAAGATATACACACACATACGCTAACCTACACACAAATATCTACATGCATATATATGCACACATACATTTACACACACACACACACACACACACACACACACACACACACACACACACACATATATATATATATATATATATATATATATACAGGGGTTGGACAAAATAATGGAAACACCTTAAAATTTTAAATAAACTTATTTTAATATGGGGTAAGACCGCCTTTGCCAGTAATTACAGCTTAAATTCGACGAGGTATGGACTCGTAGAAAGTTTGAATTGTTTCCAAAGGAACGTTGTCCATTCTTCAGCGAAAACAATCTCCAGTTCTTATAGTTATGATGGTGGAGGATATCGACACCTTACTTGTTTTTCTAAAATGCACCTTAAACGTTCAATAATATTGAAATCTGGGAACTGTTGTGGCCAGATAAGATGTTCAACTTCACGAGAATATTCGTTGTACCAGTCAGTAACAACTTTAGCTGTGTGAAGAGGTGCATTGTCATTTTGAAATCTTGCGTTTCCCTCCGGAAACAGTTCCGCAACCATAAGATGAATTTGATCAAATAAAATACTTAAATAGTCTTGACTATTAATTCTGCCATGAAGAGAAACCATTG
>NC_068987.1:65575861-65581351 GCF_001194135.2 Octopus bimaculoides | reverse complement strand
CCACACGTATACTCGGCCGGTGGTCGGAAATAAGGTAAAGGATGACTTGTCCGAGAAAATAACATTCTTCCACTGCTCTAGGGACCAATTCTGTAGGTTTTTACTCCACTCTAAACGCTTTGCAACGTTTGTTTTTGAAAGTAGTGATTTTCTGATTGCAGCCCTCCCGTGAAATCTGGCTTTGTGCAGCTCCTCCAGCGAACAGTTTTTGTGGAAACTGAGTTCTCGAGGTGGTCATTGAGCTCTGCAGTAATATTGGGAGCTGTACTTTTGTGATCCTTTCTAACAATTCGCGTGAGAGTCCGACGGTCCCTATCTGAAAGTTTTAGTTTTCTTCCGGGGGTTTGTTTTCATGAGGTTTATGCGAACTCTGTAATGGGATACTTAGAACAACAACTCTACCAAGAAGTAGAGGAAAGTTATAGCAGTGAATTTAGAAAGTATATTCAAAAGGCATGGAAGAGAAATCTTGACGACTGCTTCATAATCTGTACAGAATCTCCAAATACTCTGGAATAGTTCAATATCCTCCTGAACAACCTACACCCATCTCTCCAATTTACAAAGGAGATGAGTGGTACCATATTACCATTCCTAGATAAGATATATGGTAATTAAAAAGGACACCACCATTGCGACAGATATATACTATAAACGCACGGACAAACATCAATACCTGAATTTCAAGTCGTTCCATCTACCACATACAAAACGCAACATCCCATAACTGCCTAACCAGAAGAATTTGTACCATTGTAGAAGATGTGAATATCAGAAAGAAACACCTAACAGAACTAAGAGAATTTTGGCTCAAACAAAAATACCCGTCTCTACTTATAGAAAATGGCATGTAGCGGACTATAAAAATACCAATACAACTTAGGACAACCCAAAGAAGATGAAAACAAGAACAAGTCATACCATTTATAGTGATACACAACCCGTGTCACCCATGTTATCAATCATTGCTCAAAGTAATGAATTAGAAGATGTAATCACGGAGCAAGCTATGGTTCTTAGTAAAAGACAGCCTAAAATTTTGAAAAATTATTAACAAAGGCAAAGTTTGACCTTAGCAACAAAGACCGATCCTTCACTGTATCTATATGCAGTGACAGCCGATGTGGCATATGACAATTCATACATACCGGCCAATATATGAACACAAAAACCGGGAAAATATTCACAAACGCAAATATGAACTGCAAAAGTAGAAATTTAATTTATTGCATTAAATGCCTGAATTGTGAAGAATTATATGTGGGTCAGACTGGAAATGCACTATCAGAAAGTTCACGTGTGCACCGACAGCAAATTAGAGACCCAGAGGTCCATCAATTACCTTTGGGTAACCATCCAGCAAAATGTGGTTGGAAAATATATTTCCATACCACAAACTATATGGTCCAAGAGGAAACGAGAGGAAAATCAGAGAAAAGAACTCTATTGATAAATTCCAACCCAAACTAAATAAATAATGATAATACTTAAAATTACTATTTCTACTGCTACGACCACTACCACTAACAACAACAATACTAAAGGCTCTCATGATGACGATAGCAGGAAAATGCTAGCTAAGTCAAGAGAAACATCAGTAAAAATAATCTTATTTAGGGTTTAAAGTTCTATTACCACAGCTATTCTTACTACCACGACCAACGACATCAATAATTAAGGTGATGATAATGATGATCATGGTAACTGAATTCTAAAAATCCCTGGGAAATATTGTTTACAATATTTCTAAAGATAGCTAAATAATTACTGCTTTGGCCAGGGTCAAAATACAGGTCTCTTGACATGCTCAACAAACCGTGACGCCTAAACCAAACGCCAATCAACTTATGTAATTTAGTGAAGACACACACTGATTGATCAGAATACAGTTTGCAAACTTAACATTCTGGTGCCTATACAAATGTATTTAAGGCATACATTTTAGCCATCTCACTACCGTTATACTGTAAAATATAACTGTCACCACAACTATATGAACCTGAAGATGGCATAGTTTAATGCATGAAATTACTAGTTCAAGCAGAATGAACATTTAATATTCTATAATTTCATTATTTATATATGATCTTATATTAAATTATTATAAGATTGTAAATGAAACGGGGAAATCCAAGTTGAAATTCCTTTCATTGATATATTCTTCTATACATAATCATACACACTCGTATGTGTATATATATATATATATATATATATATATAATGATTTTGCTTAGACATAGCGATATTAATAACCAGTTGTTATAACTCATTATACTTATGTTTTAGAGTAAAGCGTTAGGCGAGTACAGAGCGCAATATTGATTAATAACGAACAAGATAAAACTGGATTACGTAATCACGTTCATCAGTTACAGCTGTTTGAGCTATAAGAAGCAGTACATTTAGAGCTGAGTGCCTGTGCAATATACTGTTCTCTTGCCATTCATTATATATATATATATATATATAGAGAGAGAGAGAGAGAGAGATAGATAGATAGATAGATAGATAGATATAGATAGATAGATAGATAGATAGATAGATAGATAGATAGATAGATAGATAGATAGATAGATATAGATATATATAGATAGATAGATAGATAGATAGATAGATAGATAGATAGATAGATAGATAGATAGATACATACATACATACATACATACATACATACAAACATATATAATTGATATGAATAGCAGTTTGCAATGTTTCACCAAAAAGAAAAATTACAAATTTCACTAAATGCGACGAGGGTGTTAGAAAACACATACATTGCTGCTAGAAATAAGAGCTAAAATGCTCTAATGCTACAGTTAACGCCTAAGAATGAAAACATATACACTAACAGAGACTATAATCGATATACATATACATATGCATGTATGTATGGATCAGTTGAATAAAGTTGGTCTGGTTTTCACAAATTTTATAAAAAGACGTGAAAACCAGATTATGTTGTAACTTTATTCAACTGATATATTATTCTATACACATTCACACAAATTCGGGAAAAAAAGATATATATATATATATATATATATATATATCGGAAAAATGCGCTGTAGAGTACAATAAAACATTCGGACAGATAGAGGATACAAAGGCGGACAGGAGAAACAACAATTAGAAGGACAGGCAAAAAATGACGGATCATTCGTCGCCTTTTTTCCTCAGTCAAGTATACCAGAGTTCCTTACTGTTTCAGAAAGTTACACTTGAGACAGTTCGATCTGGTTGCCCCCAAAGAAGTCTAAGCTAAGAGCATTAGACCTTTTTGTAAGACAACTAGCGAATGTGTACGGCAACAAAGACAAAAAACGGAGAACATGGTACACAATTACAAAAACACACTGCAAGAATATAGCAGCAGGTGTCTTTCGACTGAGAACGAATCAAATTGAGCTGGTGTGTATGAAGTGAAAGCCTAAAGGCAGGGACATAGGAGATGGACATAAGGGACGTTGGCGATCGGCAGTCAGGCCAAGAAAGATCATGGCTGGCTGGACACCCGTCACGTGGAAGGAGCAGAGAGGGGCACGGGCAGCAGAATAGAAGGATTAGAAAAAGATCAGTGACAAAAGGAAAGGTACAGGGGGAGATAAACGAGGAGGAAAAAATGGGAGTTAAGGAAAGACAGGGCCAAGAAATGTGAGAAAGAATGGGGGAGTGAGAAAAAGAAAAGTGGAAGAAAGTATGAGGGTGACTAAACGATAGACTAAGAGTCGTACAACATTTAGACGCATACCTACTATAAGGGGAGCACAAGTGTGTACGTACGCCGCTACGTGTATGTATAAATATAAAAAGAAATGGAACAAAAACGCAATAGAGAACAATAAATCATTCGGACATATAGACTATTCAAAGGCGGACAGGAGAAACAACAAATATATATATATATATATATATATATATATATATATATATATATATATATATATATATGAAATATCATTTAGTTGATAGAAAGATTAGAGATCTTGATGGGTATATTCTTAACTATGCTGTTCTTAATTGACAATGGATGATTAGAGGATCTGTGAATATAATGTAAATTCTTGTTTGGCTTATGATAGGGTGATATGTTTGTGAGGTTAAATCTAAGATTAAGTCTAGAAAATTAGCAGTTGTAATTCCTCTTTCGAACAAGATAGTTAGATTAATATTTTTTTTTAAACTTGTGTAATTACTTACTTAAACTTTCTTGGGACGAGGAATGGGTAACAACACTAAGTAGAGCGTCATCGCGTTACAAATCCCCACCAATATGTGGGATGAATTTGTGGAATTTGAATAAAAGGTATAAACCGACAAGATCAGTAAGCTGAGAAGAGTGGGGTAAGCCCATCGTAACACCGAACTCACTTTCTTGAGCATAACTCGCTCCGGAAACTTCCCAAAGTAAGTCTAGCAGTGAGGATAATATCAATTTCATCATTAGATATTTTAACAAGAGCATCATCCCACTGGTGTTCCCCCTCTCAGCTTGTTTTTTTTTCTTTTTTCCAATTGTTGTCGACTTACAATTGCTAAAGTCGAACTATATCAGCTTTGCCTATCCTTTACCTTCCTTTAGACTAAACCATGAGCAAACATTTACAATGATTTTTAGCGGAGGCACACAATTAAAAATTTTCAGGACCGGGCTTTTAATTCGTAAAATTGGAACTTAAAAAATTACTTTACCATTCCTCGTAAGGGCTTTGGTTACGAGCTGTTTTCTCTCCACCTGTAATTGCACCATAAATCTATCACTTGCATACAGTTGACTTAATCTTAATGTCATTATTTTCTGTTTATATATATATATAAGCTGTTCGGAAGCGTATTTTGTCGGAAATGATTCAGCGAAATCACAAACTGGTTTCTGTCACTTCTTTGTGACATGGAATTCAACGGAGAACGGAACTTCATGCTGAGAACGTGAATAACAGGAATGGATACGAGAACGGAAGAAAGAAAGAAAGAAAGAAAGAAAGAAAGAAAGAAAGAATCCATCGTTCGGTTCTATTATGGAAAATAGCATGCAAGTACCTGATGATTTCTCAATGTGTTGCATTAATAAGATTAAGACATTCTGGGCTTCAGATATTGAAGCATTGCAGCTGAAGTCCCCACTCCCACACACTTTACTCCGACTCATTCTTTATATAGTTCGATATGTATCTTTAATACCTACTACCGTCTCTTATCTCTCATTTCTCTCTCTCTATCTCTCTTTCTCTTTTTCTCTCTCTCTCTTTCTCTTTCTCTCTCTTTCTCTTTCTCTCTCTCTCTCTCTCTTTCTCTTTCTCTCTCAGGCTCTTTCTCACACACACACTAAATTTCACCATTTCTCACACACTTCATATATATATGCATACATATATATGTTATTATATATATATAAATATATATACAATGTATAACATAAACATATGTATATACATATATACATACATAAATATATGTATATATATATATATATATATATATATATATATAT
>NC_068987.1:65573621-65574412 GCF_001194135.2 Octopus bimaculoides | reverse complement strand
ATATATATATATATATAATATGACATATGGTATATTATAAACATACCGATCTGTTAAAAGCATAATTTTATAGTTGTCTCTTGAAAAAATCCCACCACGATCTTCCATATGTATATCACCACACACACACACGCACACACACACGCACACACACACACACACACACACGTGTATGTGTGTCTGTTTGTAATGAATTATGGATACCTTCACACAAAAACAATACCTTACTATATCGTTTACATAAATGCATTATTAAACAAGTGGAACATCTTGCGATCAGGAGAGTCGATGGTGGTACGATTAATGAGGCAGGAATAACAATGAGCGTTGGTGGACCAAAGCATCATGGTGTTTGTCTTATCATATTTTATATTGCTACAGATGAACAATAGCGTAGTTTTACTTCATTTCAATAAGATGAGGAAGAAACACCTAAGGGATGTCGATCGTAAAGTACCAGTTTTGAGTTTATTTTATTTCCTCAGCCTTGTTCCTATCCTTCAACGCTATACATTTGCAAAAAGCATAAACATATACTCACACGCACGCACGCACGCACGCACACACACACACACATACACACACACTGATAAAATTCAACATCTTTTGTTTGATCGTGATGGAAGTGGACGTTGAGTTATTGGTAACGGTGCCGGTAATAGCGATGGTCATTCTATTGTTATTCACAAATTGCATTGTGTCTACTATTTGTGTGTGTATTTGCATGTAAGTATATGTGTGTGCGTGTGTGCATATAATATAATATACATATATATATATATATATATATA
>NC_068987.1:65567599-65573506 GCF_001194135.2 Octopus bimaculoides | reverse complement strand
CTGCAATGGTGGATACAGTATCTTTTTTTTTTTTTGTGAATTAAAGCTATCATTGATTTCATATTAGGAAAAGTAGGAAAATATCCTAGTGCCTTAACAATTTTTCATGCCGATCACACGAAGAAAGGTGTTAGCCTCCATTTTGGAAAACACAGTCTCGTTTAGTTCGCGGAGATTCTCGTGAATTCTCATGAATAAAACAATGAATCAATGGACGTTACTCTTGGGTGGCATCTTTTGAATGTTCGTCTCCTTTAGATTTGTCTTTTAGGCGAATTGTTGAGTAGCCAATTTGTTTGCATTATTTTATTTTTGTTCTGGGTGTAGTGTTCTTATACTTATGTGCTGGGGTAGTTCGTCATTAGGATATATTTCTTCTGTGTGTGTAGTTTGTGTGGTAAGTGTGTTCAGAGTTCACATTCAGGAAATGGGCTATCCTAGTGGGATTACCGTCGCAGACGGTGACACTTCTTTGAAGTATTTGAGTGTAATAATTCCTATTTCGCTTTATGTGAGATTTATTAATGTGCAGCTAGGGTTTTGCGTGAAATCTTTCAGGGTTATAAAAGGATTTCGTTTGATAAGCTTTTCTACTTTCACTTATGCTTCTACATTAATTGAAATATAAGTGGTGGGGTTTATTTTCTTGTATGTTTTAGTTGTGTTGTCTGTTAGTAATTTCTTGTGCGTTTGGCTGCTTAATTCATAAATGTTTTTTTTTTTGTATTGTCTGCTTTAATAAACATGCTTATTGATGCTTTGAAAGGTTCGGAATATGCTGTAATATGTGTTGGAACTTGGACTTTTGGTTAAATTTTACACTTCTAACTAAATGTTTAAGATCGTTTTCAAAGTTTTCTAGGTCTTTAATATGTGTTGGGTTCTTATAAGGTGTATATATATATATATATACTGCGTAGTATATTCTCTAAATGTATATATATATATATATATACATACATATTCACAGGCACACACGCACGCGCGCACGCGCATATGTGTGTGTGTGTGTGAAGGTACATGGCTAGGTAGTTAGAAAGTCGGGTTAACAATCATGAGGTAGTGAGTTCGATTCCCCGACTGGCCTGTGTGTTGTGTTCTTCAGCAAAACCCTTTATTTCACGTTTCTCCAGCTCACTCAGCTGTAGAAATGAGTTGAGACGTCAGTGGTGCCAAGCTGTATCGGGCTTTGCCTTCCCATTGATAACATCGGTAGCATGGAGAGAGACAGGCTGGTATGCATGGGTGACTGTTAATCTTCAATAAACAACCTTGCCCAGACTTGTGCCTCGGAGGGGAACTCTCTAGGTGTAATCCCATGGTCATTCATGACCGAAGGGGGGGGGGGGTCTTTATATACATATGTGGATGTCTGTGTGATTGTGATTGTGTGTATGCACTTCTATTCTTTTATGCGTTTCAGTTCAGAGACTGTGACGATGTGGGAGCACCACCAGTATTATCACTTTTTCGGTGACCGTTCTTTTGTAATTGGCTTTTGGTGAAGGAGATAGTTCGATATTGTTGCCCACTTTTGAGTTTCTTGCCGTGATGTAGGTTCATCCGAGATCTTGAACAGCAGGGGATCAAGTTGTCTCTTGAAAAACTCCCTTCTCGATCTTCCGTATGTATATCACCACATATCTCTCTCATCTTCGCAGGGATTAGAGTCGTAACTCTTTCAGTCTCTCCCAGTAGCTCAGCTTTTTCACTGATGCAATCATCGCTGGATTGTCTCAAGTTTCACTATTAATTTGACACTGTAAGATGATCAAAGTTGAGAGCAGTAGTCCAGACGACTGAGGACAAATGTCCTCCATACATCCAGCATAGTTTCCTGGTCCCTTGTTTTGAAAGTTCTCAGAATCCATTCAGCCATTCGCCTGCACACTGCCACCATCTTAGTGGTGAAACTAGGTGAAACTAGGTGTCGTTGCTCGTTTCAATCCCCAGATCACACACTGTACTTGACTCTGGGATTGCTGCTCCTTTTAGTCCAAAGCATCTTTGTTGCAGTATGTTAGCGCAAGCTGTCTGATAGCTGAGGGCTTAGAATTTTACGACATTAAATTGCATGCTATTTTCTTATATATGGCATCTAGGTCTTTCTGCAAAAGATTAGCATCGAAAGACTGCTTTTTCTATTCTTGTGCCGTCGGCAACGCTAATGTCTGATTTTGTTACAGATAGTCGCGCGCGCGTGTGTGTACATGCGTAAAAGATTATGCATGTACATGTATAATAGCTGTAATAACTATGTTCCTCATAAATTTATCAGTCAGTTTTTACACAAGTTATACACTTATCTGTGCTTCTTTTTTAATCTTCTAAATTTAACCTTGGTTTAATTTTTTTTTTATGTTTCTCAATTCGTTCTTGAAAATATCACAAAATATCTTTTATCCTGACATAGTATATATATATATATATATATATATATATACGATTAAATAATAGAGCGTGTCCTTTTCTTTTAAACAAGGAATCGTGAAGTGTGTTATTTGGCTGCTAATTCTAGCATGTTCAATGATTACTTAGAGTGTTACAGTTTGATTCGGTGTTAGTGAAATTGGTGAGGGTAATGATGATGATGATGATCATCATCATCATCATCATCATCATCATCATCATACTGTCAGTAGTGATAAAGTCGGTTGTCATTTGCTATTAATGTTATTGTTGCTGTTGATGTTATTTAGTTGCTGTGTCTAGTATGTCCAATGACAGCTTAGAGGCTCACAGTGTTCCTGATGTTGATGAGAGTGATGACGTAGTTGATTGACGTTTGCCTTTAATGTTGCTGTTGTTGTCGTCATGACAACAAATCTCGAGTAATCATTGATCCCTCACTATAGTTTTTAAATCGATAATATTCAATATCGATGACGTTGTTTTTATTAATTCATTTAAAAATCAATTTTCAAAAACTTGTTTCTAAAGTAAAATTATTGATTTTATTTTATAAGGCACAATATACAAGAATTTATTTTTATTTTTCTATTAGCATGCGTAAGAATGAAAAACAAAAACAAAGTAAATCCAAACCAAAGAATAAATTCCATTACTCCTTTTGGTCAAATTCTAAAAATTCCTCATCAATAGTTTATGTTCAACATAGTTCGTTAAGGTTTGACTCCATCTTTGTTATACTGGTTACGTCATCAACTGGTGACACTATAGTTCATTCAGATCTGAGTTCATCTTTCTTCATATTGGACACGTCATCAAATGGTGGTCACACTATATGAAATCGTGTGTTGGAACTGAATCAATTAAATTATGGAAGAGTCATTTTAGTCATTTTAGTCATTTCAAGACCCTTTTGATTACCATCAGCAGAGTCCACTCTGTTGCAAGCATTCGAAAGGGGAAACAACTTCTGTCAACCAGTCTTGGAGGCCCTGGGAAAGAATCTTGGGAGTTACAGAAGTGACTTATTAACTTTAACTTGTTTCAGCCGTTGGACTGCGGCCATGCTGAAGCACCGCCTTGGAGAGTTTTCAGTCAAACAAATCGACATCAGCACTTTTCTTTCAAGCCTGATATTTATCATATCGATCGCTTATGCAGAACTACTAAGTTATAGAGATGTGGTGGGAGACAGATATAATCACAAAAAGAGACACACACCCACATACGTGCACGACGGCCTTTTCTCAGGTTCTCTGTTTCTGTCTATCAAATCCAATCACAAGGCGTTGATTAACCCGGGGCTAAAGTGGAAGACGCTTGCCGTGCAATGGGACTGAAGCCAAGAGCACATAGTTGGGAAATAGCCTTCTTAACCACACAGATATGTTTCCATCTATGCAGAAAAGCTGCATTTTATTTTCAATTCTTTCTTCTGTGTTGAAATATGAGGACATTATAAGGCAGAATACAAAGATAGTGTTAGTTAGAAGTCTTAAAACTAACAAATAAGAGATGAATATGAATATTTAGTCTGTTGTAGAAACCTAGATCAGTAAGGTTTAAAAGAAAATATAATAGGATAATAGATACAAGCAGAAAAAAAGTAGGGATTCTAGTAAATAACAAAAGATGGGAAGATTAGCTCGTTCTTCGTAACGTCGTTTTTTGTGAAAAAAAAAAATGTCTTCTCGCAACAGTCGTTGCAGCATAACCGCAAACTGTCAATCGTGTAGCATCATCGACACCACAATCAAATCAAGAATTATCAGCACTGCAAGAACTTCCGACATCACTGCTAGTAGTAAATTGGTTTTTAAATCAATAGCTGCGAGGATATTATCTCAAGCATCGCCATATTTCAGAAGAGATATTTTCTTCATGTATTCCCTGGCTAAGTAAATTTACACAATTAATCTTTGATATATGCCTATGCGTTTGTGCGTGTGTGCGTGTGTGTGTGAGTGTTTGCGCGCGCGTACGTATTGTGTGTGTGCGTGTGTGTGTGTTTGTGTATGAGTGTGCGTGTTTGCGTGTGTTAATATATTCATATATATATGTATATATAGATATATATATGCATATATGTGTGTGTGTGTGTGCGGGTGTGCGTATGTGTATGCATATATATATATATATATATTTGTATTTTGAGTATACGCAAAGTATTCATGTGTATATGTATGTATAGCAAACATATGTATGAGGCAATTTAGCTACCTTATAAATTACAGAAAATCTATATACATGTGCGTGTACATGTGTGTGTGTGTGCGTGTACATGTGTGTGTGTGCGTGTACATGTGTGTGTGCGCGTGCGTGCGTGCATCTGTGTGTGTATATGAGAGTGCGTGTGTGATTGTGTACAATGCGCTTTCGGTATCAAGAACTTTCGATCGTTGTTTCTTGGTAACCTTCTGATACAAGGAAGTGTAACATCGTTGTGCCTAAGGGAAAACATTTTGTCTTTTTACTGTAGTTGATATCATATTAATGAACTAAATAACAAGATGGAAATATATGAAATAGGATTAATAAAATTTGTTGCATTCCATTTTTTTGCCGTTTTTTTTCTTCCCAAACTTGGACATTTCTTGACAGGAATGGAAAGAAGGAAGAAATACGTTTCCAACATAAAGTGAGGAGAATCAGGAAAGGTCAAAGATATATACTAAGATTACACGAATAATTCTGCTGAGAGAATGATACTGAAACCAGTAGAAATCAAATTAAAAATATCTATACCTATACTTCATTTCAAAGCTGGAACCGCAAAGAGAGAGAGAGAGAGAGAAAGAAAGAGAGAAAGAGAGAGAGAGAGAGAGAGAGAGAGAGAGAGAGAGAGAGAGAGAGAGAGAGAGAGAGAGAGAGAGAGAAAAAGAGAGAGGTGGGGGGAAGCATGGAAAGAAAAGGTGGGCGTATTGAGCAATCCCTGATGAAGATTTCTCTTTGTGAAGTAACTCACGTATTATTCCTGTATTCATTTCAATGATATTTATATTTATCTCACACTGATTGGATGCAGTACTGTTTTGCTGATTATAACCAACAGGTAAACAGCACACTATATATTGTCGTCGGTTTTATCTCGTATTCGAGAATTTAGTTTCTGCTTTGCACAACGCTTCCTTTATGGTGATGCTGTTGATGACTCTGTAGACCAGTTCTTGCATAAATAATCAATGTCATTGACTGCATGGTAATATTGGTGGACGACAAGATTGGTTGCATGTGTGTTGTCTGTATATATGTGCGCTTGTACATCGAAACGCCAGTGTTATAATGGTGGCAGATGATGAAGGAAATGTTCTCTATGTGGCCTGTGTGTTTTCTGTACCCTGTTTATCATTTTGTCCATGTTTTTTTGAAACGTCATGTACCCGGATATGCATCTATATATTCATGTAGATGAAAGTATGTACATACATGTACATGTATATGCATATACTCATATATTATTTATATATATATTATTTATATATATTATTTATATATATA
>NC_068987.1:65564360-65566917 GCF_001194135.2 Octopus bimaculoides | reverse complement strand
GATAGATAGATAGATAGATAGATAGATAGATAGATACATACATACATACATACATACATACATACATACATACATACATACATACATACATACATACATACATACATACATGGATAGATGGATGGATAGATAGAGAGGCAAGACGGTTGGATGGATTGACTGAATACGTATTCAGCCCATGAGATGGGCCTCAGTTATGCGAGCCAATTTATCGATTATGTTGAGGTCCAAATATTCTCAGTTTACCGCTCCCATTCTTGAGATGTATGGTCGGTACATCGATGACATCTTTTAGATAATTCTCTTGTCATCAACCACTCTTCTTCATCCACTATATGATCAAAGACGCCCTCTCCTCCCACCATCCCCACACTAAATTGTTCATTCCCTATTCTCAGTTCCTGCGTCTCTGCCGGATCAGAATTTTATTGACAGTTTCAACTCAAGGTTGGCCATTTCACCCAACAGGGATACTCCCATCACCGTTATCCAAACGGTCCTCTCCGTGCATCCGTCTTCTCTCCCTGTGCATTCACCCCCATCTCCCCGCACATCCACCCTCTCTCGCCGCGCATCCACCTGTCCGAGTCCGCCTCTTTCTCCCTTACCTACAATCCCTCCACCCAACCCCCTCCAACACACAATTTTACGTGCTTTCTGCCAACTCCTATCTTATCTCTCCACCTCCCACATTTTCTCCAAACAACCCCTCCCTTCCTTTAAACACGCCTGAAACCTAGGTAACCTACTGGTCCATAACATCTTCTCAACTCCCAGCACTTAACTTGGCTCCTTTCTTTGCTTTCGTCCATGCTATCGTACCTGTCCCTTCCTCTCTAACACACTATCTTCACTGGTACCCCTCACCGCTCCTACCACTCTACCGACTCCTTACACTTGCACCTCTAGCAATCTAAGTTACTGCATCTCTGTCCTCTCCGCCATTTCCTGTACATTGGGAAAACTGGCGAGCGCCTAACCTACCGTTTTGCCGAATATCTTCGGCACATCAGGCTCGGAATGACATTCTAGTCTCGCGTCATTTCTGCTTGACTGGTTATTCCTTGAAGCATATATTCGGACTGGCCTTGCTTAGACGCCACTCAGTCTCGTCTCCATCTAGAGTAGGAATTAATTTTCTGTCTCCATACTTCAGTCCCTCATGGCCTTAATTCTACTCGTCATGTAACCCCTTCCACACCCAATTTTACACACCACACCTCTCACCTTCCTTCTTCCCCTTCAATCTCTACATCACACACATCTACTAGACACCGTTTAAATCACAACCCAACTCAATGCACCGCATTTTCGTCCAAACTGCATGTATATATACACCTATACAATCACGTGCACATACACACACACACATACACACACTCCTTCATATTCTACACGCACAAGCACCCACACATGCACACATAGCCCTACACACTCCACACGCACCAGCACTCACACTTACATAGCCATCCTCACACATACAGCAGCAAGTGTACACTCACACATCTACATTTCCCAACACCTACCAACTTTGTCTCCTCTATTCCACCTAACACCTTTATCCAGAATGACACACCTGACATCCTGTTATAACACTCATACACATACATCAGCTAGTCCCACACTCACATACAAGCGTCTATACAGACGTGCACACATACACAAATACATTATACACACGCATACTTTAGCTTCACACACACACACTTTGTCCGATAGTATCACATACACTCACCAACTGAAGCAGGATGCACACACGCGCTCACTCACACACATACACACACGCATAAACACACACACAATATACATATATATACAATAGCGTCACACACACACGTCTGATAGCCTCATGCACAACACATACGTCACATAGCGTTACACACACTTGCACACATCAATGCACACGTACACATGCGAACAAACACATGGAGTATACACACACACACACACACACACGTTGCTTCATAAACACACGTACTTCTTCTCTCACACACATGCGCTCTTTTACTTACGCATACAACAGCTTCATACACGCATGCACAGACATATGCCAGGTTACTGGTGTTTCCCTTGCCATCTACACCTCAAGCCAACTTCCTCTTCCGGTCATTTCAGCATGCTTTGACCATTTAACCCAGAAAGGGACTTTTTTTTTGTCTCCATTTTTTTATCTCTCCTCATCCTTTCTGTAGAAGACTTTTTCGATGTTTCCTGATGTTTCCTAAACTTAATACACCTAATTTGTTGTTCTTTCACCTTGTCTATGTGTTTTCTTTATTTTTTACCCTATATATATGTGTATGTGTATTCTTTTTTACTTTTATTCTTTTATTGGTTTCAGTCATTTGACTGCGGCCATGCTGGAGCACCGCCTTTAGTCGAACAAATCGACCACAGGACTTATTCTTTGTAATCGTAGTACTTATTCTATCAGTCTCTTTTGCCGAACCGCTAAGTTACGGTGACGTAAACACACCAACATCGGTTGTCAAGCAATGGTGGGGTGACAAACACAGACACACAAACATATATACATATATATATATATATATATATA
>NC_068987.1:65562916-65564295 GCF_001194135.2 Octopus bimaculoides | reverse complement strand
TATATATACGACGGACTTCTTTCAGTTTCTGTCTACCAAATCCACTCACAAGGCTTTGGTTGACCTGAGGCTATAGAAGACACTCACCCAAGGTGCCACGCAGAGGGACTGAACCCAGAACCATATGGTTAAGAAGCAAGCTTCTTACCACACAGCTACGCCTATATATAATTAATAAAAAAACACGGAGAAAAAAGACAACAAAAAAAAACGCGCGGACGTAGTACATGCAAAGTATTAATAAGACGCTCAGAGAAGGAAAGAAAGAGTAGTTGTTTTACGTTTCACGCAAAGCTCTTCTTCAGAAACAGGAGACATAGAAAAATCCAAAAGAAAAGGAATAAGGAGGAAAAAAATTGCCAAGTCCACGTTACATTTTGGAGTATTTCTGCACCTTGATTGTATGTATACATACACACACACACTCACACACACACACACACACACACACACACGAATATCTGTATGAGTGTATGAGTGAGTATACGCATATTTTTTTATTCATACGGTGTCCACCACCACCCACAGCCCCAATCCTTTCTCCCTAGAACATTAACCTTCTGAAATCTTCTTCTTACTCATGTCTTTGCCGCAGGTGTTGACTTACAAAGATTCGACAGCAACATTGATGGCAACATTCCAACACTTCAAAGAGGGCCTTCGATAATCATGGAGACTGTCCCTTACTCTTGACCCAGGAAGTAAAAATAAATCTTCAACCACAGTTAATAGATGTCTTCTTTCATCTGTATTTTATTTATTTATTTAATGTCCAATATTTGTGTTAAGAAGGTAGCTAACTTCTATATCTGTGATCATGCTTTAAATTTGCGATCTTAAACAAAAACTTCAGGTTGGTTGTGTTTTTAATTTTGATCATTCTTTTCTTTTCAACATCCAACAATACTATTTTCATTCATCGGTCACAATGTTTTAGTCTCTGTTGGATGTCATACTGTCATTCTTTATTTTATTCTAGATTGTTCTTGCCACTTCGTCATTATGATATTCACTTCATTTGATAACAATCTCTCACAGTTGGTAATAATGCGCTTCAGATTCGCTTCTGCTTTTTACATAGATTAGATTTCTTCTCAGCTGACAGTTTGTGCGTGTGTGTGAGAGAGTGAGAGTGGATGAGTGAGTGAGTGAGTAAGTGAGTGAATGAGTGAGTGAGTGAGTGAGTGAGTGATTGAGTGTGTGCATATAGAAGTAATCTAATGGGATATTTTTTTATATTTTGTTAGTGTCTTGGATAGGATTTGCGATTATCTAATGTCAAATTTCCTATTCCATCTATATCTATATATGCACATAAATTTGTAAATAGATATGTCTGCATGTAAATGTTTATGTATATATATATATATATATATATA
>NC_068987.1:65561993-65562788 GCF_001194135.2 Octopus bimaculoides | reverse complement strand
TATATGTATGTATGTATGTATGTATATATATATATATATATATATAACTCTGTGTGTGTGTGTCGGTGTGTCGATGTTTGTCCCCCACCACCGCTTGACAACGGATGTTGGTTTGTTGACGTTCCCGTTACGTAGCGGATCTTCAAGATACACCGATAGGATAAGTAACAGGTTTTAAATACTGTACTGAGGCTCATTCTTCCGGCTAAAAAATTCTTCAAGCCCAGCATGACTGCAGTCTAATGGATGAAACAAATAAAAGATGAAAGAGATAGATAGATAGATAGATAGATAGATAGATAGATAGATAGATAGATAGATAGATAGATAGATAGATAGATAGATAGATGTGCGCGCGTGTGTATGTGGGGGGGTGAATTTCTAAACGTTCTCAATTGTTTGATCAACTGAGCTACCAACCTCATTTCCCTAGCCTGCAAATAGCTGAGTATTTGACAAGTACGAGCAACCTAATCTACTTCTCAGATAAAAATCAGCGTAACATATGTGAACTATTACATTAAAGGTGCAATCTATTCGACGGGCTTCTACAGTTTCGCTTTAACAAGAGTCACTCACATGACGTAGGTCGACCCATATCTATTGAAATAATAATTCTCGGTCAAATGTTATGCTGTGAAATCGAACTAATCACCTCGTGCTTACTCAGTGAACTTATTAAAGCTTTAGTCAAACTGCATCTGCGGCGCACGCGTATGTATACGTGTATGTGGGTGTACGTATATATATATATATATATACATATATATATTCTATTACTACTACTCCGTCAGT
>NC_068987.1:65559531-65560843 GCF_001194135.2 Octopus bimaculoides | reverse complement strand
TATACATACATACATAAATACACGTGCGCAGCAGATGCAGTTTGACTAAATTTTTAGAAAGTTCAATGAGTAAACACGAGGTGATTAATTCAACCTCACTGCATGATATTTTATCTAACATTATATATATATATATATATACATATATATATTCTATTACTACTACTCCGTCAGTTACGACGTCGAGTGTTCCAGCTGAACCGAGCAAGGGAGCAGCCTGCTCATGAAGTTAGCATGGTCCACAGGGAGACTCAGCGTGACAAAGAGAATGATGGAGCTGGCCCCTTTGAAATACAGGTACAACTCATTTTTGCCAGCTGAGTGGACGGGAGTAATGTGGAATAAAGTGCCTTGCTGAAGGACACAACGCGCGGCCGGAAACCGAAATCACGACCTTACAATCGTAAGTCTGATACTCTAAGTACTAAGCCACGCATCTTCATAGTATATGTATATATATATATATATATCATATCAAGAGTGTGTATGTGTGTATTTATGTCTATATTTTCCCTCTGTGTGTGTGCGCGCGCGTGCGCGTGAGGTTGCAGACTACTCAGAAATACACATCATTCAAGTCTGCATGTATTTTGTCTATTTGTATTCCCTCAACACGGCACTACCTGTCATTTGTGCACTGTCGGCTGCTGCTGTAAAGTAAAGTAGACAGACAGAATCTATAGAAGGAACGGTATAGAGGAGGAAAAACAGGAGGAGGAGGAGGAGGAGGAGGAGAAGAAGAAGAAGAAGAAGAAGAAGAAGAAGAAGAAGAAGAAGAAGAAGAAGAAGAAGAAGAAGAAGAAGACGTAGGGGAGGTGAAAGGGACAGGGGGACATAGAAAGATAAATTGAACGAAAGTTAGCTATAATGAATGAAAGGTAGAAGAAATGAATAAGGAAAGAAATAAAAGGTGGAATAGAGGAAAGTGACGCAAAGAAGGAAAACCAGAAACTAAAATGTAAATGCAAAAATAAAAATGAAAGAAAGAAGCACAATGAATAAAAGACAGGAAACAAGGAAGGAAGGAAGGAAAAGGGAAAAGAAAAATAAAGAAAAAAATTAAAAAGATTCAGAGATAATGAAAGAAAGAAACAAAGGAAGACATAATTTATTCTGCAATAAATCATTACTAAAGCTATTTTAGCTTTCTTTTTTATTATTTTCTTAGCATTTATATCAATACCAACACACCTATAGACATCTCTGCACACACACACACACACACACACACACAAATACACACACACACAAACACACACACACACACAAATACACACACACACAAATACACACACACACAAATACACACACA
>NC_068987.1:65550980-65559100 GCF_001194135.2 Octopus bimaculoides | reverse complement strand
ATATATATATATATTTATTTATATATATAGATTCATTTATATGTATATATTTGTGTGTTTCGATGAATTTATACATACAAGTGTGTGTGTGTAAATTCATACATGTATATATGTGTGTAAACTAATGTGCTAGTACGTTGTACACATAGGTATGAATGTATAAACGTATGTTTCGGTGTATGAATGTACGCACCATTATGTTTCGTGTGCATATGTGTCTATATATAACTAGCTTAAAATAGGATAAAATAACTCGGGTGTTGTCATTCTTGGCAGACTTGGTTTGCCAAATATTTACGTCATTTAGTTAAATCATTTTACGTTCTAATCACAGAGGCCATCTTTGCTTTACATTTCCCCGGGGGCGTTACAATAAATACCAGTTATGTGCCCAGGAATTAGTTAAATCATTTCACGTTCTAATCACAGAGGCCATCTTTGCTTTACATTCCCCCGGGGGCGTTACAATAAATGCCAGTTATGTGCCCAGGAATATAAGATGAAATATTTCTGATGCTCCAAATATGTACGACTTTTTATATTTTGTCTGAAGTAGAAACTATTATTTGTAATAGAGATCAGTAATTCGCCCTGAACAAATTTAGTCCCTTCATGATTCCAATCATCCTTTGCCTTTCTTCTTTATGGAATCAATCGATTAAATCGACCACACCCCTTTTCGTATCTAAATCAAAAAATCATTAATACTGGTTTGAAATTTTGCCACAAGGCAAGCAAGCATGGTGGATGGGGTTGTCGACGCTACCAGTACTCAACTGATACTTATTTTATCAATCTCAGAAGGCTGAAAAGCAAAGTCGACCTTGGTGGAATTTATAATAGTGGTTTGAAATATAAGCACTCGGCCATCAATTTCGGTGGGCAAGGGGAAAGTCTATTACATCGACCCCAGTGCCCATATGGTACCTATTTTATCGACCCAGAAAGGATAAAAGACAAAGTCCACCTCATCGGAATTTGAAAGAAATCATTTACATTAGTAGAAGATATAGTCGTTAGTGGTGAACTTTAGAACAGAGAGGAAAATGCCTTGCATTATTTAAATTACGTATATTTATGTCCGAGTTCGAATACTGTCAAGGTCGACTTTGCTTTTTATCACTCTGGAGTTCAGTTTAGTAATAGGTCAATCTACTCATATAGTTCAGTACAGGGATCATTTATACCTTTTTCCTCAAGATGTATAGCCTTGTACCTATATGAAATTACTTTCTAAGACCTTCACTTTCAAAGGAGCGTAGGCCATCGACGACGTTTTCCTCCGCTGTTCTCGACTCTGCGTTATCTGTTTGTCTCCAGTTGAATCTGTTTTGTTTTTTTTAACTCTGCCTGCACCGCGTCATGTTTCCCTAGGGGAAGGCTCATTGGTTTTTAATTATCATTGATGCCTCTATAACATCGTTTTTCTCTAGATAGGGATATTAGCCATACATAAATCCATTTTTACCCCTGGAAATAGGTCAGTCATACTAGTCTGGCCTCTATCCTTTGATCTGTTCAGCATGTGATGCCCTACAAGCAGATTGCACTCCGCTGGTATAACTCTCAGGGTCATTGAGGATCATGATTTACCACACCGAAACAAGACTGGACCTTGTGGTGGGCCTATATCAAATACAATTAGCAAAATCATTAGAGTGTCGAACAAAACACTGTGCAGTCTTTAGTCAGAAATAGCAGTCAAATCTCTCTAAAATCACAACCTACATTTTACACAAAAATAGTTAAATAGAACAATGCATACATAGCGATGGATGGCCACAGTTGGAACGCCTTTGATCATAGGTCCACTTGATCAGAGTTACCGTAGGTGTCATACAACAGAAACGCAACTGAAGGTGAAATAAGTTTCTCGCCAAAGAGAAATATAATTTCCTCTTGTTGCTATGACGTCAGTAACAAGTGCAAAAGCACCAGCAGCAATGATAATAACGACGACGACTACAGTAGCAGCAGCACCGCTACCACCCTCACCCCCACTACTACACCACAAACAACAGAAACAACAACAATAACAGCAACTGTATCAACATCAGCAACAAGATGTTCGAAAACAAAAAAAATGTAAGATGAACAAGATTGAAAACAACAACAGCGATAACTGAGTGGAAAGCAACATCAACGACGACGACGACTACGACACCACCAACAACAACAACATCATCATCAGCAGCAGCAGCAGCAGCAGCAATAATAACACAATGGACCTCAACAAAGCTATTTCCTTTTCTATAGCCGTTAGCAACTGGACTATTTTTTCAGTGGATGACTTAAAAAAAATAAGGCCCTGAAATACAAGAGTGACATTATGAAACCAGGTGTTATGTGTTTTAGTGAGGAGGAGAAAAAAACTCCGAAAGACGAACAATTGTTTATAAATGTGTTTCTCGCAAGGAGAGGAAACTTAAATTTCCTACTTCGGCAGAGACTGAAAAATACCTCGAAGATGTGTGGCCTTCAATCCTACACATACAGAAAGGTAAACAACATGGGATGGTTGCTGCTATATGCAGCAGTGAGTAAGAAGCCAGAAGAATGGCTACTATAACTTGCACGTCCCTGGCTTTTGTAATGATTCTCCCTCGAATTCGAGTCAAGAATGTGCCGGGTCACAGTGATCCAGCGAGAATTTTAGCTATTCTGAAGGAACATGGGGAGATTGTGGAGGTAAAGTCCACCCCACAGCTCAACAGGAATGAAATTCCAGATAGTAGCTTCGCCAGAAAAAATAAACTGCATTCCCGATTTTTTCTGCTTCGGGGAATGCGAAAAGATGCCAGTTTCTGTAGAAGTTAAAGACACAGAAGTGTTTTGTGTAGGGGAATTCGACCTACCTCAAAGTCTTTTGCCCCGCGGTGGGGAAAACACGGAGCTCTCCGCCGTTGCTACTAACTTCTCAAAGTGGGGAAAACTATTACCTCGCATCTGCTTCCTTCTTCCGACTCGGCCCTCGCAAAAACAAAGACCTCATTGACTTCGCACCAAAAAGCCTTTGTCGGAGATAAGAGAAAGACTGAATATGAACCAGAGACGGCCAAAATTGAAGGCCCTTATGACAATAATCGAGTCTTCTTCCGTAGACGACAGATGAGGGGTCCGCAATTTATTGTTAAACAACATGCTCTGGTAACGTTTATAGTGATCGAGTGTTTGTGCTCCGCATTGGCTCACTCTTTCCCTCAAATCGATATAGCCTGTACAGGTGCACACTGTACCAGTCTTCAGATGTAGAAGTGATAACAGAGCAATGTGAAATGAATTGTTTTACTCAAGACCACTACACACTGCCCGGTCTGAGGATTGAAACCACGGTCTTGCAATTATGAATGCAATACACTAACCACTAGGTCACGCACCCTTTACAACAAAAACATACATACAAATGCTTAAGCCTGAGTGGTAGCCACCTTGAGGGCGCTGTGAATTCACAAGAGTGCGAAAAATGTCGAAAGGGTGCCATGAAGAGAGTGCAGAAAGTTTAGGGGAAGCGTGATTAAGTTTAGATGTAAAATATTTAAACTAGGTACAATATCTATATTTTAAACATATTTGCAAACATAAATCTTTGTCGAAGTTAAAATATGATTAAGACATGTCTTTATCAGTGAACAGGAACATCAATGATGACACGCCAACACCTAATGTAATTTCATAATATGTCCTTGCCTTGTTCAATAATTTTTATATAAATTTTTCACAGAAGGGGCACTAATTCGTGCAAATATTCGAAACGTGCACACTTGCTAGATGGAAAAGCACACGAAAATAATAAGCAACTGTGGAATTCTTCTTGATCAAAATGATCTGCTTTTCTTAGGTCTCGGGAGAGTCATTATGCCAATAATAAATATATGCACTGATTTTATTTTATTTTTTCTATCATTATTATTGTTGTTGTTGTTGTTGTTATCATTATCATTATTACTATTATTATTATTATTATTATTATTATTATTATTATTATTATTATTATTATTATTATTATTATTATTGACGTAACTCTTCACAAAGGTAAACAGACAAACGAAGAGCGCGATGCGATTGCAATAGATATTTTATTGGTTGAACGATATTTCGACAGCAAGCTTGACTTTGTCGAGTTCAAAATAAAAAGTGATAAAAACTCAAAATTATAGAAATTCAGATCTAAAGTATGAACGAGAGCAGCCAGCGAGAAATGATTGATTTTATGTTACACGAATAAAAATTAGAGCATTTAGAAATTCTGGAATTTACCAAAACAGTTGGGTGTCTAAGGAATATCGTAATGTAAATGACAGCTTTTGCGTTTTATTTCTTCTTACAGTTGGCTTGTCAGCCCTGTTAGTTTCGCTAGACCCCAGTGTTGAGCCCAGTCCTGGGCCAATGGATTTTGTACCATTGAAATACGAATCAGAAAATGAGAAATTGACATTTCTATCAGTAAAAAATTAATCGTTTTCGTGCTAAAATCAGAAGCCATTTATCATTTCTGGAAACATGCAAACTAAAAAAAGTTATACCGGACGGTCTTACATCAAATATACTAATGTGTGCCTAACAACCTGACGATTCGTTGCTTCAAACATTTTAATTGATTGGTGAGAGCAATTCATTTAACATAATGGAAACTATTATTGTACACTATCGTTCAAAATTAGTATTGCTTGATGCAGACATTAAGGAGGATTTGAGTGTCCTTGAACAGGTATGTTCTTCCTTAAATCGTTTAACTATTTGTGTAATTCTTTGATGGACTTTGAATAAAATGGAAATTTCGTCCCTGAAGACAAAAAAGGAAAAGAAGCCGAAAAAGCTGATTTCCTCTGAGCCAGTAGGCATGGGAACATTTTGGTGGAGAACATTTGCTTGAAAATATGAGGAAAAGTCGTTTTTACTTTCAGGATAAATGTTATGTAACAAACGTATTGATGCCGGGTTAAAAATCGTAGCAGAAAATTTTCCTGAAATTCAAATACAACCAACCATTTTCTCTCACACGGAATTCCAAACATACAATCCACACCGCACACTGTTCATTTACCACACCAGGAATAATCATTTTGTTTTGTCGACCAGTTTTTTCGGAGATGTTTATATTTATGAGAGTTTGAACTTACCAGTACTACAGGAACTAATAGCACAAATAACAATGCTGTACTCACAACAAACAGAAAATTATTCGTACAGTTCAACAAGTTGATATTACTAATCCCCAAGTCGGCGCATATGATTGTGGATGTTTTGCCCTGGCGTATGAATTTGAACTGGTTATTGGAAGCACTCCAGAGAAGTTTTTATTTGATCAGTCAAAAATGCAAGTACATTTAAGATTTTGCCTCGAAAACAATAAATTTGTTCCTTTCCCGAAAGTAAAGGTTTTTCAAATGTCTACAAAAACTACAGAAGTCGCTAACTTTCTATCACCTACCCAGAAATGAACTACTCCTAGAAAGACGACTAAAAATTATAACTTCTCACATCAACATTCAGAACAAATTTTATCACCCAATAGGTTCCATGTTTTAAGTGAAGATTTCAAGCAATCCCAAAAAGTATACAGGAATCTAATGAGAGTAAGACACTGAAAACCACTTGCCCAAGAAAATCCATCACACTAGAGAATAAGTCGGTCGTAAATTTATCTAAACTAAAACTCACCCGACGGTGTGTCAGTCTTGGAGTTTGAACTGAGTTTCTGCCCATGTACTAAGAATTTCGACAAGAGTAAACTAGTTCAAGAGCTATTTCAGTTTGTCCGCCGTCACAAGCTGTAGGAATATTTTTTTGAAAAAAACTGAAAATAAAAATGATGATGATCGAATGATATAATTGAATTGAAAAAATCCCAACTGGTATCCAGATAAAGTTCAAGATGGAGGTTCACAAGCGCTACTGGAATCACTTGAATCTTGTCAGACAGGCATTGGGGAAAGCTTTAAAACAAGTGGAAAGAAGTCTTGGAATAACATCATAAATTCCCAACGTTGCACACTTTGACGTCTAGCTAATAATGATTCTAAGGGAAGTGCTATCGTAATTATAGACAAAAGTGAGTATATTTCAGTTTGTGAAGAAGGTTTTAAGAGACAAAACTTCATATGAAGAATTACCTGTCGATCCAAACCCCAATTACAGAGAGGAACTTCACAAAATAATTCTGGAAATGGAGGAAAACAATTTCATTAATAAGGGCGAATCCAGGATTTTAGAGTCAGAAAGAAGAGCACCTGTATTTTATGGTCTCCCTAAAATACACAAAAGTTCGAAAGATTTCCTCCAATGCGCCCAATTTGCAGCGGATGTGAATGTTGTACAGCCAAGGTTTCGGAATGGTTGGATAGCTTTCTACTCCCTACTGCAAAATATCAAGTTCCTATATTCGGGATACTTTTGATTCTGTGTCTAAAATCAACAACTTTTTTAAGCACTGAAGCTATGTAGAACACTTCTTCTTTTTTTTTTTTTTTTTTTTGTAACCATAGATGTTTCTTCCTCATATCCCAATATTGGCCTCGATGCTTTAAATCCAAAATAAAATTTACGTCTAGTTTTTCAAAAACTAGCGTTGAATTTTTGGACACAAAAGTTAAGTTTTCTGCTGGCAGAATAGTGACCGAGTTATTTTGCAAGCCCACGTCACCCCACATTTACCGCTACTGCTGCTCCGATCATCCACATCATATAATTCGGTCAAATCCGAAATCCCAATTTTTCAGGATAAAACAGATTTGTACTGACACAGTTACTTACTGGAAACATGCAAATGATTTTGCACATAATTATGTCAAACGCGGTTACAGTGAATTACGATTAAAGGAAATGGCAAATGAGATAGCTAAAATTAGCAAAGAAAGTCAAACCTTCACGCATAATTTTAACAAACACAATGCAATTTGTGACGGAATTCCTTTAGTGATTAACTGGCACCGAAATTTCGCTAGTATTCAAAAGTGTTGCATATGTTGCAAGAAAACATCCTCGTTTCAAACAGATATTTCCTCAGCTGCCTATTGTAGCTTTTACACGGAATAAAAATATGAGAGAACTACTGACCTCTATTTCTGACTCCAAGAAAACTAACGTTGGAATATCTGCACGCTGTACCTTGAAAAACGCCCTGTTCATTGGGCAACAATATGAGTCAAGTGAATTCCATCAAGAATCATAACAGAAACGTTATGATTTATACAGAAGGTGGACATGTAGAGATTCCGATTTGGTGTACGCGACTGAATGCACGAAACAAAAGTTGATTTATGTTGGTTGTACAACAGAACAATTAAACAAAAGATTCAATAGACACAGATAAGATGTCAGGCACAACAACAGTACTTCGACAGAATTTGCTGAACATTTCGTTTCAAGCGGCTGCAATTTTGAAAAAGACTTGAAAGTATATACTCTCAGTATATATTCTGAATCTGCTTCCCTTTTAATACTGAAAATGCATGAGGGGAAATATGTTAGCGACTTATTAACATCACACCCAGGAAGAATGAATAAAATGACAAGAGAATATCATCAAATTTACACAAAACTGTTTGACTGAATATTCGTTTTCTTTCTTTTTTTCTTTCCTTTTTTTCTATTTTTTATTGTCTATTTCTTTTCACCAGTTATAAAATTGAAACTTAAAGATTGATGATGTCATTCCATCAACGCGTGGACGCTGGTTGCTCTCGTTTCATACTTTAGATTTGAATTTCTGTAATTTTGAATTTTTATCACTTTTTATTTTGAATTCGACAAAGATAGGCTTGCTGTCGAACTATCGTTCAACCAATAAAATATCTACTCCAATCGCATCGCGATATTCGTTTTGTCTATTATAAATATTATCATTATTATTATTATTATTATTATTATTGTTCAGTAGTTTTATTTTTATAACGTGCTTTCACTTCACTACCGAGCGCAGCTCTGTGCGCCTTGGGTATGTGCTGTGGTTTGCTGTGGTGCTCTTATGTTTACTGTATTGAAAGTGTTTTGCGTAGAATGTGTGCAGTACCCAGTAGTGTAATTTTCTGTATGTTATATATATTTGTAAGTCCTGGTGTTTTTGTTATGTATTTGTCTGAATATTTTTTTATTATACCTAAGGCACCTACTATGATAGG
>NC_068987.1:65545548-65549309 GCF_001194135.2 Octopus bimaculoides | reverse complement strand
TGAGTGCCCTATGTATTTTATAATAATAATAATAATAATTATTATTATTATTATTATTATTATTATTATTATTATTATTATTATTATTATTATTATTAAGGCGGCGAGCTGGAAGGATCGTTAGCATGCCGGGTGAAATGCTTAGCGGTATTTCGTCCGTCTTTACGTTCTGTCCAAATTCCGCCAAAGTCGACTTTGCTTTCATCCTCTCGGGACTCGATAAATTAAGTACCAGTCAAGTATTGGGTTCGAAATAATCGACTTATCCCCTTCTCACAAATTTCAGGCCTTGTGCCTATAGTATAAAGGATTATTATTATTATTATTATTATTATTATTATTATTATTATTATTATTATTATTATTATTATTTGATTTAGTTTCCCTATAATCCGCTCCAGAACTCCTTGACTTGATTTGCATCAGAAGTAACATTTTGCCATTGTCTCCTTTTAGCGTTTGGAAGAATTGCTTTGGTTATTTTTGAACAATCTGTTCTCTTGGAACTGCTTATTTCTGTTCACAAATCTTCTGATCTTCTGGATTTTTGTCATGATCCTCTGTTTTAACTGCTCTATTACTGCATCAAACCCATTCTTCCGTATTTCATATTTCTTCTCTAATGTTTCCCGTTCTTCCGTATTTCATATTTCTTCTCTAATTTCTTCTCATATTTCTTCTCTAATTTTTCCCCATTTTTCCAGTTTCCTCTTAACCATTGCTCAGTTTTTCCTAGATCTTCCCTTACCTGCATTATGTCCCTTTCAATGCGTCGTTTCCACCATGGTTCTTTTGCTCCACCATTTTTTGTTCTCTTAAGTTGTAATTTCGCCTCAGCAAGTAGTCTAATAGCTCGGAGAAGATTCCTTGTTTGTGTTATGTTCTCCATGTTTATTTATTATACTCCTATCTAACCTTCTCATATTCATGGGGATTTTTTTCTTCTGGAGCAGTCATCAAATCAGTGAGTCGTCTATGAATTTCAAACAATTTATAACCTAGATGGTTTATTTCCCCTGCGTGCCCACCGACCACAGTATCAGGGTTCACTGTATAACGTTTCTGTTCCTTATCCTTAAAAGCCCTATCACCATTCCCCTGTTCCTCCTGTCTACTCTTCTCCCTGCTTTCAACTCCTACCTCTCTGTTTTCAACTCCGACCATCCTTTGTAACTCATCTGCAGGATCTCTCAGACTCTCACTAATCCGAGATATTTCTACTCCAGTTAAGTAACCCTTCCCCCTAATCACTCTCACTTGGTTCATTGGTTTATTTTCTGATATTGCACACATGTACTTTTCCATCCAAAATTTCAAGGTATGTCGGCCTACTCCGCGACTTCTTTCTAGCTTTGATCTTTCAAGACATTCAATAAGTGTATCGTACTCTTCCTTCGTCCATTTATGTCTGTTTTGCGCACACCGTGTATGTGATCTGTTGTGACATAACGACCGTCCAGGACCAGACCACTGCCATTATATTATTATTATTATTATTATTAGTCAACTAGTTAACCATTTAACCAGTTTAATCGATTGTTTGTTTACTCGTTTGGTCAATCAATCAGCTAGGTTTGGCAAAGTCCTTTCTTTCATCGCCATTCTCAACCTCATCAGTAACTTGACCTCTCTACTCCAAGTTTATCTGTCTCCTGGAGGTGAGAGAAAATGCGAGAGAGAGGGAGAGTGTGAATGTGTGTGCGTGAACTGGTGAGTGTGTGAATGCGCACTTGTGTGATACGGTATGAATTCTGTGTATGAGAGAGGATATATGAGTGTGTCTGTTTGTGTATGTGTACGGCGCTTAAAACTTCGTGTATGCATGTGGTGTGGATTCTGTGAAAGATGTGAGTGGTTAAATGTTTATTCATTTATTATTCTTTTTTTTTTTTTTTGCAAATTAGGCGGTGAAAGCGTTTGTAAAACCCCCTTTGATGAAACGGTACATTGATCCAGAAATGGTTTAGAGGCATTGCATTAAAAACCCTTTTTGTCATATTTCACTTGAAGTACACTGCCTTTGTTTTAATTAATTCTGAAAGTAAAGAAGAATTTAATTAAATAACTTTATCATTACTAAGCTGGTGTTTGGAACATCTATTTACACCAAATTTTGATGAAAGGTGTTTATTTAGGTAACTTCAAAACAAGAAATTGGTATACAAGTAGGGAAGGTCTCGAGCGAGTTGGTATCAAAAAGGTTAAGTGATGGGAACCACTGTCTAATAGTTCTATGTACTTGTAAAGAAAAGCATCCAAATGTTCCAGGAATCACACAGTATTTTACCTTCTTGCAAAGGATGCATTGGATAATGATATCTCACATATCTGTAAATATACGGGAGATGGTTACGGCCGGAACTCCGATTTTAGATATACTCGAACAGTGAAGATCTGTGATTGAATAATAGCAATACTCGTTTCGTCTATCCATTTTCTCCGCCCAGTATTCCTGGAAGGGTTGCGATGGAAGAGTCCTCAAGTAGCTCCTCCATATGGTCTTGAGATATGAAGGAAGAAATATAAACGTGATTCGGGGAAATCTGGACAACGCACAAACATTTTTAAAAAGAGTGACATTACTGTCCGCGCTCTCTTATGGGAAAAAGATCTTCAAATCATTACATTTCTCATCATAATTGTCCATCCATTGATCTTCTTCACTTATTATTCCTGAGAAGGTCACAGGATAGAGTCCTCAATCACTTTCTCCATAAAATGCTATCAGAAACAATTTTCATTAGATTTTCCGGTTGGATTCCCAGATATGGCCAACTATGGGTATTATCCAACTATCTTGTTCTTGGTTTACCCTTAACTCACCCGCCGGTTGGCCAGCTTGAAGAATCTGCCATGCGATTCTTTCCTGCAACTTTCTAATCACATGTCTATAGTACCGGAATTGTGACCTTTGGAAGAAACCCATTTCGTTTAGTTTATTTTTAAGATAAAAGTCCAATGCTCCCCACCAAAGTACTTTCTTCATTGACACATCGGGTCTGTCATAATTTACTGCAAAGAGCCCTACAATGTTCATCTATTCAAATGCTTCTCTCATTCTCATTTTCTGCGACACCAACCTAATGCTTCTTTAGTACAGTAGGTTAGCATATTTCATGTATTAAACCAAGAAGTCTTCATTAATTAAAATTAGAACATTAGTGACGAGAATAATCATTTCTAAATGACTAATTAAGGTAAAAAAAAAATAAAATAAGATAAAGGATTCAACCTAAAATTTTAATTAACTAAACTTAATTAGAAATGTAATGCATTAGGGAGTGCGTCTGATCTTTAGCTGTCGCGATACACACTGTATTCTACATTTTAGAAATAGATTTAATATCTCCGATATATCGATAACAAAAGAAACAGAGAGATGGGAAGACAGTGAGGAGATGAGAGAGAGAGAGAGAGAGAGAGAGAGAAAGAGAGAGATAAAAGGAGAATGAGAAGGTGAGAGAGAGAGAAGTGGTTGATTCTTTCATTCATCTCTCATACCACCTTCGTTTACCTTCGACGCTCTCCCTCAATTACTGCGACCGTCCTTTTCTTTTTTCCTCAGTTCCATACATTTAGAATGTGCGTGTGTTTCGGTATGTTTGTGTGTTGGGTGAGTATGTGTGCGTTAAGTATGCGTTGTGTGGGTGTGTGCGTGAGTGTGTGTGTGTGTGTGTGTGTGTGTGTGTGTGTGTGCGTGTGCATGTGTGTGAGTAAATTTGTGAGTGTGTCTTCCGTGTGTAAGTGGTGTGTTGTGTGAG
>NC_068987.1:65544928-65545538 GCF_001194135.2 Octopus bimaculoides | reverse complement strand
GTGTGTGTGCGTGTGCATGTGTGTGAGTAAATTTGTGAGTGTGTCTTCCGTGTGTAAGTGGTGTGTTGTGTGAGTGGCTGTGTTGTGTGTGTAAAATAAATTTATATGTAACTGAGGTTTTCCTCAGTCGTTGCTCTGACTTACCCGTTACCGCTTTTTCTCTCTCTCTCTCTCTATATATATATATATACGTGCGCGCACACATATACACATACACATGTACACACAGACACTTACCCAAACATGCGTATATATTTGTATATATATGTGTGTGTGTGCGTATGGAGATATATATCAATATATATATATATGTATGCGTATACATATGTGTGTGTATATATATATATATATGCATATACATATGTGTGTGCATATATATATGTATATATATGTATGTATGCATATGTGTATATATATATATATATATATATATATATAGACAATATATGAGTATATGCATATATATGTACATGTATGTATATACGTTCATCTACATGTACATATAGATACATAACTGGGTACATGACGTGGCAAAAGAACAAGGACAAAATGGTAAACAAGGTGCAACAAACAAGCAGGCCACATAGAAACATCCCCTTCATCAACTGCC
>NC_068987.1:65535777-65540726 GCF_001194135.2 Octopus bimaculoides | reverse complement strand
ACTGTACAACCACCACCAACATCGCCACGAATACCACCAGAACCATCACAGCCATCATCACTGTACAACCACCACCAACATCGCCACGAATACCACCAGAACCACCACAGCCATCATCACTGTACAACCACCACCACCGTCACCAAAAATACCATCACAACCACCACTACTACTATCATCACTGTAATACCGCCACCGTCACCAAACAACATCACAACCACCGTTGCCATAACCTCTACAACGGTCCACTACCAGCATCACCAAAAGTACCACCATCACTACCATCATCATTTCATCGCCACCATCGTCACCACAAGTACCACCACAACTACCCACCACAAATACTACCATAACCACCATCAGTATCATCATTGCAACCACCACCGCCACCAAAAATTCCACCACAGCCACTATCATCATTCTAACAGACATGATCCACACCACAGATGCCACAACGACCACCACTCTTATCAGCACTACCACCATCATCACCATCACCACCGTCTTCACAAATACCATCGGAACCGCCACCATCATCGTCAACATTGACACCACCATCACTGTCACTTCCATAAATATATCACATGACGTAATATTTCCTCATTTAGAGGTATTCATGTGACTAAACAGAAATGAGTATTGTATAATGATATACATCATACATAAATATACACACACACGCACACCACACACACACACATATATATACGCACACACGGTCACACATACACAGAGCAACACATATACCCACACATGCTAATGTATATACACCAACACACATCGTATTCCTTCAAGCAAAGAAGCTTGTCTCCTTGATTATCACATCTCATATTGTTTTCCTCACATTCTCCCTCTCGCTCTCTCTCTCTCTCTCTCTCTCTCTCTCTCTCTCTCTCTCTCTCTCTCTCTCTCTCTCTCTTACTTTCATGCACACACACTTTCTCTCTCTTTCTCTCACTCAGCCTCCATCTCTCTTTCTCTCACTCAGCCTCCATCTCTCTTTCTCTCTTTTTTAATCTATCTACCTCTCTATTTATCTAGGTACCTATCTCTGTTCTACTATCAATGTTCGTAGCTGGCTGTGTACCACACGTTTACATCCATATATATATATATAAACGTATGCATGCATGAATATATATAGATATGAATGTATGCATCATGTATAAGCGTGTACTTGTATGTCCGTATGTATACATCCGCATATCAATATCTTCGTTTATCTAATTCGTTATCAAGCTCTGCTTGTAGTTCCGTTTCTTTATCTTGGTCTTTTCGTGTCAGCCTCTCAATTATTCACTCTTACACCTTCACGCTGTCTTCTTTCTTCCTTCTGCAATCACCAGCAAGTCAGTCTATCTCGTTTATCAAACACTACATCGATTCTATCTCGTTTATCAAACAGACGGTTGACTCAACAACGTGTCTCGTTTTATATATTTTGCTTCTTTCAGTCATTGGACTGCGGTCATGCTGGGGTACTACCTTGAAGGGTTTTTCGTTGAACTAATTTGTCCCAATGTCTATGCTTCAAGTCTGGTGCTTATTTTATCGGTCACTTTTGTTATAGGGATGTAAAAAGCAACGCCGGTTATCAAGCGGTGGTGTGAAAAACACACGCACATATGTACACATACATATACGAATAAATGTATACATATACATATATATATGCATATTTATACATACATATATATATATACATATGTATATATGCATATGTATGTATATATACATATATATACATATATATATATATATAATTATATATATATATATATATATATATATATGTATGTATGTATGTATGTATCTATGTATGTATGTATGTATGTATATATAGTTACTTGAGGTTGTTGATTCGTTCATCTACTTTGGAAGATCTGTACAAAATGATGGAAATCTTGATAGAGAAATATATCTGCGAATTCAAAGGGCAGCAAAAGCATTTGATGGCTTGGAGTCACGCGCTTGGCACCAGTGACATATAAATAACAATACAAGGTTGGCTCTTTAAAAATCATTTGTCTTACCATCCCTGTTGTATTCTTGTGACACATGGACATGTTATGAAAGACATTTTAAATTGTTAGAACAATTCCACCAAAAATGCCTTCATCGCGTTTTAAACATTAAATGGAGTTCTTTTACTCCAAACACAGATGTCCTTGCATCTGCAGGCAACACCTCAATTAAAGCTATGATTTTGAGAAACCAAAAGAGATAGTGTGACCATATTGTTCAAATGGCGGATGAACGTATGCCCAAACAGCTGTTTTATGGTGAGCTTGCAGAGGGGAAACACTATCGGCGTAAACCTAAAAAAAGGTTTAAGGACGGTATAAGGACTATTATGAAGTCACTTGGAATGGATCCCGAGAACATAGAAACCCTTGCTTTGGATCGATCTAGATGGCGAAAAGAAATGTGGAGTGGAGTAAAAGCGTTTGAAGAGGCCAGGATAATACATGCAAGACTCAAAAGAGATTTGAGGAAGAGTGTTACGATCGAGAGGGTGAATCACGATGACCTTTTAGTGTGCACAGTTTGTGACAGATCATGCCTTTCTTTTACTGGGCTCAAATCTCATTTACGAACCCATGGAAAACGAACCTCCACCAAATATTCTGCCTGTATGTCTGTGCACACCTTTGAATGCAATGTATGCCAGAAGGTTTGCAAATCTAACGGAGGCCTCAAAAGACATTTTAAGATCCACAAAGATCAGAACTTATCTGCAGCTCTTGGTGGTCCAAATCGGATATGCAATTTATGTGGGTTTCTTTTCAGAACATTGTCTTGTTTAAAAAGCCACATCAGATGCCATGATGGTGCTAAGGTGTAGGTACAGGAGGTTGTCAAACTCTGCATAAAGAGTAGACAGCCACCATATATATATATTTATATATACATATATATACATATATATATATACATTTATGTATATATACATATATATATGTACACACACATACATATAGACAGACAGACAGACAGACAGACAGACAGACAGATAGATAGATAGATAGATAGATAGATAGATAGATACATGCACACGACAGGCACTTCCATGCATTTTCCGTTTACCAAATTCACTCATAAGGTATTGATTGGCTCGGAATTATAGTAGGAAATGTCTGATAAAGATGCTGCGCAGAAGGACCGAACCCAAAACCGCGTGAATGCAAGGCCTGATTTAAGTCAGGCCTGATTTAAGGTTAATGTACAACATTTCTTTTGTTCTTTCTACTGCTGTTACAACGGTTTCTATACCGGTTTTCTATAACAAGCTACATTCTGAATCAAAGTCATTTACCTTTCGTCATCTCAACAATCTTACTGTATCTTCATACCAGTCTTCCCAGTATGCTGCTTGATTAGGATTGACTCAGAGCTAGACAATAACAGCACCTCATAGATAATACTAGCAAATTTGGGAACCTCTACACTTGCCAGATATAGCAGCCAAGTTTCCCCATATCAGACACCGCTGTTTTTGATTATCTAATTATTACATTAAATTATATATTCCTTTTTGGCAAGACCGCACGCCAAGCAAAATGCTTAGTAGCATTTCATCTGTTTTCACGTTCTGCATTCAAATTCCACTGAGGTCGACATTGCATTTCATCCTCTTCGAGTCGATAAAGTAAGTACCAGTTGAATACTAGGATCGATGTAACCGACGTAACCCTCCCTTAAAATTGCTGTCCCTATCCCAAAATTTGAAACCATCGTTATTTTTTTCTTGAGCCTTAGAACTCGTAAAGTCGATTACCCGGTTTCCATAACGCATAAGTGAGGGAGATCACTACATTACCCTGAACGCTGGTCTGTTGCAGGCACTATTTGAGGTGGGGAGACAAGTCGATTACATCGACCCCAGTGCCCGACTAGTAATTTATTTTATCGACCCCGAAGGGGTGAAAAGCAAATTTGAGTTCGGCAGGATTTGAACTCAGAATGTGAAGTATAGGAAGAAATGCCACTTAGCATTTTGTCTCACGTACTAACGATTCTGCCAGTTTACCACCTTTAATGTATTCCTACATGCACCTAAAATGGTGGAATAGCCACGCTTGGAATACCTTTCATTTTAGACTTAGGGTTAACATGAAGATATCTTACCTTCTCCAGGAGAAACGAAATATAAAGTCCATCACAGTGGAACTCAGTCAACAATAATTGAAATTGAAGTAAAAGCCACAGTTCGAAGAAATTAAGGTGGTCCACGATAACAACAGAAAATATAAAGCTACTGAGTTTTTTAATAAATTCGTATGCTGTAGAGAGAAGAGGAAGGTGACATTACAGGACTGTTATTTTGTTCCAATTCAATGGTTCTTCCACTGGGTGACAGCACCTATTTTGGGTCGTTGTAAACTCACATGGTGCTAGAAAATGCGAAGGGAGTACATGTTTTTTAAATTGGTTGTGATTTTTTTTTTTTGAGAAATAAAATATTTAAACCAGGTATAATATTTATATTGTAAATAATTTTCCAAACAAAAACAAATCTCTGTTGGGATTAAAAATATGAGTAAGGCATTGTGTTATCGATGAGTTGAAATATCACTGATGATATGCCAAGGTCCAAAGTAATTATATGATGTAAGTCTTCTCCTTTCCCCTTAAAAATTTAATATAGGAGACACCAATCCACACGCAATCCACACATACACTATCATATTAAGTAGATGTTTAATGGGATAGTGTATGAACATCTAAATAATAAACCACTAAACAAAATGAGCTTCTGTCTTATTAAAATATTGCTAGTATATGAACATCTAGACAAACCACTAAACAAAACGAGCTTCAATCTCACTAAGATATTCTGCTATTTTTCCACCCACTATTCCGGAGAAGACCGTGGGGATAGAGTCCTCAGATACCTCCTCCATAGTACCCTATCAGACACTGCTCTCATTATACATACATTTGGTTTC
>NC_068987.1:65534510-65535639 GCF_001194135.2 Octopus bimaculoides | reverse complement strand
GTGTGTGTGTGTGTGTGTGTGTGTGTGTGTGTGTGTGTGTGTGTGTGTGCTTGTATGTATGTATGTATGTATGTATGTATGTATGTATGTATGTATGTATGTGTGCGTATGGGTGTGCGTACGTGCATGCGTGCGTTCGTGAGTGTCTGCAAAATATACTGAGTGAACCTTTGTAATAAAAAGAAACGGTTTCGAATGCTAAACGACAAAGAATTATAAAACACCGGTCTAATCCCAGTAATACACTCAACTGCTTCTAGCAACTGAAAAACCTGATAATATTCTAGGGCGGTGAACTGGCAGAAACGTTAGCACGACGGGCAAAATGCTTAGCAGTTTTTTTATCTGCCGGTGCGTTCTGAGTTCAAATCCCGCCGAGGTCGACTTTGCCTTTCATCCTTTCGGAGTCGATTAAATAAGAACCAGTTACGCACTGGGGTCGATATAATCGACTTAATCCATTTGTCTGTCCTTGTTTTCCCTTCTGTGTGTAGCCCCTTGTGAGCAGTAAAGAAATAAGAAACGCTAGCACGACGGGCGAAATGCTTAGCGGAATTTCGTCTGCGTTACGTTCTGAGTTCAAATTCTACCGAGGTCGACTTTGTTTTTCATCCTTTCGGGGTCGATTAAATAAGTACCAGTTACGCACTGAGATCGACGTAATCGACTTAATCACTTTGTCTGTCCTTGTTTGTCCCCTCTATGTTTAGCCCCCTGTAAGCAATAAAGAAATAAATATTCTGGAGCAGGTAGAATTAAAGTGTGTTGCAAAAAAATCCGAACAAACAAGTCTCGTGATGGCAAATCGAATTCTTTAACTATGACACAAAATATTAGCAGCTGCAATATTTAATGTGCAGCTAAGTCAGTCAGATCGATATGATGTGTGGAAGGACAATGATGATAAAACGAAAGACTGTTGACAGAGACACACATGCTGCTACACTCTGGTACACTATTTTTAAGAGATCACACCAGATGACATCATGTGATGTGTTTTAAATTTTTGCAAGCAGTTTAAAGTGAATGTACCGTGAACATGTGACAAACATTGCAACACATACACAGATATATATATATATATATATATATATATATATATATATATATATATATATATATATATATA
>NC_068987.1:65523510-65533920 GCF_001194135.2 Octopus bimaculoides | reverse complement strand
CGTGTATATATATATATATATATATATATATATGTATATATAACAAGTAAGGAATAGCCAATTATCTTATGAACTTCATAAGTTTACAGCTGTTTCTGCTATAGCAAAAACAGCAGTAAGTTTTAAACGAATAATATTGACAGTGACTTCGAAGTTTCGGCCACTTATGACTTAGATGGACGAAACTTTGATTTCACTGTTAATACTATTCTTGTTAAACAATAATAAACTTGTATTCTACCAAATATATTGAGTGATCCTTCAATTTGATGTAAAATTGTTTTATTGCAACATAAAAACAGGCATTTATAGATAGATAAATAGATAGATAGATAGATAGATAGATAGATAGATAGATAGATAGATTCTAAGATATACAAACGGCCAAACAGAAGAATAAGTATATACATAATCGCTACGTACGCATATACTCTCAAAAAATATAGATACAAATACATATATACACATTTATACGTAAATCTTTACAAGTGAACGCATCAGTACACTACTACAATGAAAGTATAACATCGCGTACATACGTAAACACACAAACATACATACGTGCAGACGGATGCTAAAAGATAATTAAATGTTATGGCTGATAGAAGAAACAATTATACATAAAAAGCTTAAACGAGGCAAGTCAACTAAAATTATATGTATTGTTACTAATGCAAAAATATATACAAAGGGAAAAAGAAAAAATTACATACAGGCATATACACATATGTACGTTTATAAGTCGTTGTGCGTATAGAAAGAAGAAAGATGATAACATATAGGTGGTAGGAATTAAGATAAAACGGCGTAGTGTCAAATTGTTGTTGTTGGCACTCCGTCGCTTACGACGTCGAGGGCTCCAGTTGATCCGATCAACGGAACAGCCTGCTCGTGAAATTAGCGTGCAAGTGGCTGAGCACTCCACAGTGCACGTGTACCCTTAACGTAGTTCTCGGGGATATTCAGCGTGACACAGTGTGACAAGGCTGACCCTTTGAATCACAATCACAACAGAAACAGGAAGTAAGAGTGAGAGAAAGTTGTGGTGGAATAGTACAGCAGGGTTCGCCACCATCCCCTGCTGGAGCTTCGTGGAACTTTAGGTGTTTTCGCTCAATAAACACTCACAACGCCCGGTCTGGGAATCGAAACCGCGATCCTATGACCGCGAGTCCGCTGCCCTAACCACTGGACCATTGCGCCTCCCCAGTGTCAAATAAAACTGTATGATAAAACAGGAAACAATAACCTCATGCAGCTGAGTACCAATCGTGAAAGAATGATCAAGGTAGACTTCTATACACGGGTACCAAAAAGTGTATAGACTTACAGGATGTATCATGACACTCAGGGAAATTAGAAAGTAATTGATGTAAGAAGCGAACTACCAGAAACAAACTATGTGAGAGGAATGCTATGCTTAGCAAGAATCATTGCCACATCGTAGTCCCTATATTTTCTGGAAATTTGCTTGAGAATCAACCAAGGTACCTAACAAATCAAGACCTAGTTGCCTTGTTCCAAAAAGACAACTGAAGACCACAGTAAGTGAACTTCTGCATGAGCAAGCGGTTCAAAAGTGTTTTCATCTCTTCATTGGGTCACTTACAGATAAATAAACCAGCTGAGCTGTTTGACATCAGACCTCTACATATGGATGCGACAGCTATCGATTACACCGACATAAAGGAAGACGCTGTAATATCGACCATAGTATCTTGAGTGGCTTCAACTAAGCCACTCCAGATACTTTTCCGAAGCTTCTTGGCAAGTGGAAAATTAAAAGAAAGTTAAAGGAAACAGAGCAGATGCTAAAAATCATAGACCTATCTCTCTCTGACTTCACAACGTCATGGTAGCAATTATCGGAAGAAAACTAATCTCTTGCATAGAAGAAAATTATTTGCTGATTAACATTCAGCATGTTTTCGCCCAACAAGCCTCGTTACACAATTCCTATAACACTACGATTGGCTGCTGAAACAGCTACTCCATCACTTATCTATATATCTCCATGTTGCAAAGGTCTTCGACAAAGCTGACCACAACTGACTACAGCTGACCACAGATGGTGTGTCACCAACTGCATGATCTTGATATAGTTGGAAAACTAAAAGCGTGTCTATATGGCTTCTTTTTTTTCTAAGCTAGACGGTTGTGGTCAACGATGCTTTATCAAAGGAAACGTTGACACTGAGTGGAATTTCACAGGGAACTGTCTGAGGTCCAAAGCTATTTGTATCGGATATGCCTTCAGTTATACAAACACATGGTTCCGGGTTCAGTTTCACTGCGTGGCACCTTGGCCAAGTGTCTTCTATTATAGCCCTGGGCCGATCAAAGTCTTGCGAGTGGATTTGGTACAGAAACTGAAAGAAGCCCGTTGTATATGTATATCGATGTGACGGGGTGCGCGCGTGTGTGTCTGGAGGTCAATTTATTTTACTAAACCTTTCAAAGCGGTGCCCCAGCATGACCGCAGTCCAATAACTAAAATAGATAAAAGACATATGTCCATGTGTGTGTGTGTGTGTGTGTATAGTCTCATCTCTCTCTCTCTCTCTCTCTCTATATATATATATATATATATATATATATATATATATATATATATATATATATATATATATATATATATATATACACTCACACACAAGTGATGTGTAATAAAATCCCCATTAATCGTCGAGTTTATTGTGAGATAGCTGTCGTTAATTTTTCTTAATATATTATTATCATTTATTGTTTATGTTATTATTCTGTTTCATTTTCAGACAATCACCGTCTTATGAATAAAGTTGTTGTCGATGATTGTTTTGTAATAAAAGTCAAATATTGAGATTTATTTCCTTCGCGTATTCTTTTCATGACAATTTACCGAACAACCATAATCCACTCCGTGAGCGCAAGCTGGAAATTAAATGCCAGTTCATAACAATTTATACTTTTGCGAGCCAAAGCAAGAAAGGTATTTCATCACGACCACGGGACGATGATATCACAGGGCCATTTAAACTGACGTGCTTTATTATTGATGCTTATGCGCTGGGTTCAAGTCGTTACAGCAACTGTTTAGAGGTGCTGATAAATCGTTATTTTTTATGATGATATCTTCCGTCGTATTCAAAGTTGCGAAGCAAGCTTATCAATGAACTCTTGATATCTTAGTCAGTGGCTCACCGCGTAACTTACTCGCTGCTCAGTATTCATTGATAAAACGCTGCCGGCCCAAAATCGAAACGTTGTAACTTTTTTTGGAGTCATTGAAATATCAAGCTGTAGAATCTTAGTTCAAAAACGACGGTTGTACGCAATTTTTTTACTGCAGAAATTCTAATGATGATGTTCGGAAAGAAGTATTGCCACTTCCAGATCTTGGCCTTCAGGTTATAGCTTCAAATGTTCTCGTATTCGAACACACGTCTCTGATAATCACTGTGGAAAATGAAATTTTTTAAGTCAAAGATTTAAATGAAAATTGTTTGGCATCTATTCAAACAAAGTAAAAAGCAATTTTTATTGCAAAATAAAAGTATATGCAGCCTCTATAAAGATGTGTATCGTATCGTGGAAGTGTGAGCTAATCTGCACGACAATCCAAATGTAGGTGTTTGCCATTTAAAGAGGCATTTTGAATATGTTTTGCAGCTCAATGAAAAGAAAACAGCTAATACAAAAGTCTAGAAAATATTACAATCATATTTCACAAGAACACGGTGTCTGTTCATCAGTCGAGTAAGACTAATTTTTTGCTACAGTTTATGTCACGAATAAATGGAGGCTCTAATCGTGTTATAAAAGCAATATCGACTGATAAGCTGCTATGTTTGACACTGAACCTATCCAATCTTATAATGATGAACACATGGGAAACAAAAAGAATCCTCCCCTTTTTTCATATAGAAAAGAATGAAGAAAAATTTATAACCGCCTGATCGAAAATTGGATATATACATAAAAGTGCTCAAATATCATAAAACTTCAAAACAAAAACTATCTTCTTGGCAATGACATTCAAAAATGTGTGTAGAATTTAATGAACTTAATGAACATTTTATGATCAATAATGTTCAGTGTCTTTTAAAATCAGCTAATAAAGCTGGTCCGTACACTTGAATTTCTGAGTCCTGATGCTACAAAACCTATTTCTACACTGTTCCGACAGTTTAATACAGATGAAGTCGACCAATCACGATACATCGATGTCATTGAACCAAGTCGTTTGGCACGGCAGGCACAGTACATGCAGCCAAGAATGGGGCGATTAACTGTAGGTTATAGCCATGTCTTCAGACTGCATGCCATCAAATGAATGCTAGGTTAAAAGTCTTGGGTAAGCTTCAACCTCTCTGTAGGTTTTGTTTTAGTGTTACGAAAGTAGTATCATGTTTTCATTAAGTTGATTGATAAAATCATTGATAAGTACAAACTAGACAATACTTTTACTTCCATGGGTAACATCACTGTTGCTAGCGATTTTCAAGAGGAATACAAACGTTGCAATGATAAACAAATGGAAGTACCTCGTCAGGTAGGTCTACGTTTAACTAGAAGAAGTAGCAGTATATTCATGACAAAAGTTATCCATTTGTGATTATGAAATTTCTTACCAATCGCCTCGACTTGATCCAACGCGCATAGAATGTTTTCTCTACGAAGTGGAAATTTCTATAATATATGGTGTAACTACTCTCAATAGATATTTGCTTGGGCTTTTTTGTATTCAATTTTTTCAAAAAGATTTTCTTTAACAATATGCAAATGATTTCCTCTTAGATTTTATCAAATAAAGGTATTCGAATCAGTAATTCGTCACATCACAGAAATGGATTTGTTTTGGTTAATATCGATGCAGATAAAGCATTCCAAATAGGAACAGATGAATATAAATGCGCCATTAATGAAACATTTAGTCAAGACAACTGGCCGGTAACCTTCTTTTCTTACACTCTGTCAAATTCAGAAAGTCGTAATTCTGCAGTAAAGAAAGAAATAGAGAAAATCAAAAAGATTAATTTTCACCTCTGCTCAATTGTGGCTGATGTGCAGATACTGAACTTCTTACTTGGTACCAGTAAACAATCTAAAACAAAAAATAATGAAATTCAAAGTGACGCATGGAAATGTTGGGGGTATTCTTTCGATGCGAATATGTTATCTCAGGTGTATTCGACCATCACTACTACACTAACGACGAAACAACATTATGATCAGCTAGAACCTATGGCAATGAAGTTGGCTCATTCTATGAAAGAGGACCCAACTTTCCGTACACGATTGAATAAGTCCAGTTGATAAACATGTAATAATGTTACATCTGTTGACAAATTAAACCTCAATATTTCAGTAACACAAGCTACCAGCTGGATAAAACAACTAAGTCCTTGAGTTTTCTCTCCGCTAACATTAAACATGTACATTATTAACAATTATCGATGAATATTCACGCTTTTCTTTTTGTTTATTCTCAGTCTGGCTATCCTATTTTCATCTGTTCTGATCGCAGGTTGAACCTCAGTAGTCTCTGATGCAGACACATTGTACTCAAGCATAACTTTGTCCATTTATATCATACAATGCACAAAAGAAGAGTCAGTGTGAACGCATGAACGGGAACGTTTGAAGCTCAGTTCGACTTTTAACAGCTTAAAACGATTTGCCTAACATCTAATGGGAATTTGTTGTACCTGACGATCTGTACTCTTTTACACACTACTAACCGCTGCACACTACATTAAATTTTCATCAGTTTTGATTGAAGTAAACTATTCAGGAAACGTTTACCTGAGCAGCAATCTTACTCTGGAAAGGCAGTAGTTCTGGAAAGAATAGAGCTTAATTCAAAGTGTGATTCATTAACAGAACCTAGAGAATTAACTGAAGCAAACAATAAACACGCTTTAGTTTTCTGAGCCGATTGACAGTTATCTTCGGTTTCGCTTCATTATTTAACCTCCCATACTTTGAAAATAAGGGTGCAACTGTAAACCGAAATGACAAATAATCAGGAATCAAATAGACAAATTCCAGATGAGACTGAAGTTCAAGCTGACAGTTCCTCTATTCTTGATGAACCCGCTAATAATACAGCACTAAATTTTATTTCCGCTATTAATGTTCGAGTCATTCAATCGAGTATTAATTATATTCGTTCAAAGCCAACAAAAGTGTTCCGTCTAGCCAATTAACTGACCTTTCATACAAAAGTAATGAAGTGTGACGTTCTGACCACGACGTTACGCACCCTGAAAGACTTTTTGAAAAAAACAAGATAGTGTAGAGTTTTCTTAAACCAGGAAATATTGTAATATATCCCCATTAATCATTGGGTATATTATTAGATAACTATCTTTAACTTTTCGTTTATATATTATTATCCTGTCTTGTTTATATTATTATTCTGATTCATTTCAGAGAATCAATATCTTATGAATAAAGATGTTTGATAATAAACGTCAAATAAGATTTAATTGCTTCTTGTGTTCTTTCCAAAAAGTATGCATCTTATAAGAAAATGCTCAAAAAAATGTAACTGAAACCTCAATGTTAACTCTACTAAAACTTTCTAAATTTGATGTCAAAACATTTCCTCGGCATTAACAAGCTGCGTAAGTAATTGAATAAACAAAACCCTAAGGCTAAGCTTCGGTTGCTTTTCTAGTGTCAACAACATTGCTGTTAGTATTAACCATAGCGGACTGCAGGATCAATTTGGTAAACTTGCATCTAGTGCTCATGTAAACAACTCTATACTCGCGAACTTGAACAGACACCCATCATTTATAAATTCCGGCAGGAGAGACAACTATCGAGATAACCAGGTGTGTATCTGTAAAATTGCCTGACGTAGGCCACCAAATAAGCATCTATGTTGTCGATCAACCTGCTAATTTCCACCCACCAAATCACACATTTGTGTTAATAAAGAGATACACATCTTATCTACAACATGAGAAAGTGGGACGGCAATATATTCATGCAGTGGGTCCCAAAATCAGGATAGGAAATTATATCAATCAGAAAACTATGCAATGCATTTATTGGTTGTATGAAAATTTATTGGATGAATGCAAATTAAAATTTAATACATTAATGTGCAGGCATAGCTGTGTGGTAAGAAGTTTGCTTCTCAACCAGATAATTCAGTCCCGCTGCGTGGCACTGCTATAGCCTTGTGAGTGAATTTCGTAGCCAGATCCAGAAAGAAATCCATCATGTATCTGTCTCTGTGTGTGTGTATGTATGTGTTTATGTATGTATACATGTATACATGCATGGAGGATGCGTGTGTCTTTGTGTCTGTCTCATCACTGCTTGACAACCGTTGTTGGTGACTTTATATTCCCGTAACTTAGCATTTCGGTAAAAGAAACCGATGGAATAAGCACCATGTATCTGTGATTGTAAATGAAATACCGAGGCGACTATGTATTCCTCTAAGGTGAATTCTTTTCGTCAAGGTTTCAGATTTATGAAATGATATATACAGCCTTGGCCAAAAGTATTAGGCCACCCCAATGTTTTGGGGTTCTGCTATCTCAATATTAATGAAATTCGTGCACATGGTACATTATGATATATTTCACAATATGCATTAGTTTTAATATCTGGTTGACCCTCCTTTAAGCATCAATTACCGCTTTTATACTGTATTGTACCAATTATGAGTAAGACCAACGTCCAAAATTAACTTATGTTTCTTTGATTATTTCAGAGTTTTATGCTAAAATACATTGTTGGTACATTTAATAAACAGTAAAACAAGGGAGTTGAGTGAGTGTGAGCGAAGTCAAATCGTAGCTCATCATGAAGATGGAATGTCTCAAAGGCAAATTGCTCAGAAGATGAAATGTTCTCGATGTGCGGTGCAAACGACTCTCAAACTCTTCAGAGAGACAAAAGATGTGAAGACAATACAAAGAACAGGCAGCAAAAAGGTTACATCACCTCGTGATGACAGATCCATCATCCGTCATTCGCTCAGAAACAGAAGAAAAACATCGTCGGAGCTCTGTGCAGACTTCAACAAGGCAAATACTTTACGAATATCAACCAGAACTATTAGAAGAAGGCTTGTAGAGTATGGTTTAAAAGCCTGTAAAGCCAGGAAGAAGCCAGGAGTTTCTGAAGCGAATATGGAAAAACATTTTCAGTGGGCCAAAACCCACTCAAATTGGACCAGTGAGCAATGGTCAAAAGTCATATGATCTGATGAAAGTAGCTATGAGGTAAGATAGTACATGTATTCAATCAACAAATAAACTTAATGTAACTGGTATGTTGTCCAAAATATTTAAAAAGGTATCCAACATAAAGCTAATATTATTTTTCATGTTTTTACTCAGATTTTCGGTACATCTGGTGCAACTTACGTGCATTGTAGAGTTGGAGAAGCATTTAAAGCTACCTATGTTTCTATGTTATCAGATGTTTTAGAGCCATCAATTGCTAAATTGCATCTAGGAGTGTCGAAAAACAGTGTTATCTTTCAACAAGACAACGCTCCATGTCATACAGCAAAGAATACTCATCAATGGTTTGAGACACAGGGTATTGTTCCCACGGACTGGCCAACTCAAGGTCCAGATCTAAATCCAGTTGAACACCTATGGGAAACTCTTGGTGAAGCTATCAAGAACACAACAATTAAAAATAAAGAGCATTTGTAACAAAAGTTGAGAGAACAATGGAGTAAAATTGTGCCTAACTCCTGCAAGAAACCAGTTGATTCAATGCCTAACCGTATAAAAGCGGTAATTGATGCTAAAGGAGGGTCAGCCAGATATTAAAACCAATGTATATTGTGAAATATACTATAATGTACCATGTGCACGAGTTTCATTAACATTGAGATAGCAGAAGCCCAAAACGTTGGGGTGGCCTGATACTTTTGACCAAAGATGTAAGTATCTGTGAGATACTCTTAGTGTCATAATATGAATCAGAAATCAGGTTTTAGAATTTCTGAAAAAATCTAAAGTTCTATAACGCTAAACATAATAATTAAAAGAGTGTGGTGTTAGGTTTAGAATCTTCTCTGTGTGTGTGTGTGTGTGTGTGTGTGTGTGTGTGTGTGTGTGTGTGTGTGTGTGTGTGTGTATGCGTGCGTATATGTGTGCGTGTGTGTGTGCGTATGGATGCGTGTGGATGTGTGTGTGGATGTGTTTACAAACGTCTACAAATATGCAGAATAAACATTCAAGATCTTATCATTCATAAAAGCCTAAGGGATGATCCAAAATACAGGAAGGAAATGGAAATATGTTTAATAAAAAAAATTCACACAAAACTAAACGTGTAAAAAGTATATTTATAAAAACCTGAGAATTTTTATTTTTTATAAGAAATTCTTTTCCAGATTAACCAAACCAAATAATCACTGGACATTATTAATGATGATGTTCTTATCACTGTCACTAAAATTACTGAAGTAACTCTGAAACAGTCAACACACAACATTCTCTAATACACACACTAACACACACACACACACACACACATTGTATTAGAGAGTGTTGTGTGTTGGCTGCTTCGGAGTTACTCCAGTAATTTTAGAGGCAGTAATAAGAGCATCATCGTTAATAATATCCACGCATTTAAAGCCTTCCCCAAAATTTTGTGAGTTCTATAGCTAAGCAAGTAACCAAGAGAACCCTGCCAGCGATTTAATGACCAAGGACGTTTTTATTTATCATAAAATCTATCATCCCATTTTTATTTGTCATCAAATCAATCATCCCAGAAAACACCGCCTAAGTTTTTGTTTCTCTTGCTTCTATCAGCAAGCCTCCAAAATTCTCATGTATATGCTTTGTTTAAAAAGGCACCATAAACACATACACATACATACATACACATATACATTCAAAATGACAAAAACATTACAAATAATGGCTCCTAAACACTATTTTTCTCAAATCTAAGAAAGCACATAGAACTTCTGACTTTTTTCAACTAACTCACATATGTAATATAAAAAGGAATTTTTTTTTTAAAGGCCACAATTCATGAGGAATCCCTGAAGGACATAAAGGTGCTCAATAATAATATCTATCCAAATTTTGACTACCTTAGTATATAAAATCTGTACAGTGTTTCAAGCTATATAATATAACATATATGTGTATCTGTGAATGCGTGTGTGTGTGTGTGTGTGTGTATGCATGTATGGATGTATGTATGCATGTATGTCTAGCAAATCCACTCACAACTCGATCCAGAGCTATAGTAAAAGACACTTGCTCAAGGTGTTACGCAGTAAGGCTTAACCGAAATTTTGTGGTTGGGAAGCAAATTTTTTACTAAAGATAGATAGATAGATAGATAGATAGATAGATAGATAGATACATACATACATACATACATACATACATACATATATATATATATACAAATATACATATATATACA
>NC_068987.1:65520243-65522046 GCF_001194135.2 Octopus bimaculoides | reverse complement strand
TATATATATATATATATATATATATATATATATATATATATGCAAAACACGATGCATCAATTAATTAATCATCATATAGAAAACCCAAACCCAATGTCAAATGCATTATCTTTAAGATAACACTAGTATAATTTAGTGAAATATGATCCGTTGGAAGCCAACAAAATTCTTGTTTATTTACATAGTTCACAAACTGATAAGTTTTGTAAGATCATAAATCTGGTAGAATTAATGGCAGGTTAACTTTTGATAGCTTATCTATTGATTCTTCTTGGTTATCTCTCCACATTTGACTGATTAATTTTTAAATGATTTTAGTTGAAATAGATTTCCTATCATTTATCTTTGCACTTTTTTTTTTTTTTTGCTAATTGACCTGTTTTTGTTTCCACAATATATCCATGAACTGGGATCTTAAACATTAGCCTTTTTTTAAACATTATACTCTCAATTATTTTTTTAGCATGACCTTGTTTTGTTGATTGAAATAATTCTAGTAAATAAAAGAAACTTTTATATAGTATTTATTTTTAGTAGAATTTAAAACTCATTATTCTCCCAGCAGTCTGGGTCAAATATTGTACATCATGATAGAATTTTAAGCATTTTTTTCTTTAATACGTTGAAGATCGCATTTAGTTTTACAATCTACTCTATTATCTTTTTTTTTTTTTTATTTCTCTGGAGCAACGTCATTCGACAAGGTACATAATGCAGAGATCAGAAAGTCTCTCAAGGTCGAGCTGCTACTTCACGGAATAGGGAGACCATAGCACTGGTACCATGGACATGTAATCAGAATTTCGCAAGAAAGAATCTCATGATGGGTTCTTCAAGCCGACCCAATCGGCGGGTGACCTAGGGGTAAGTCAAGAACAAAATGATTGGATAATATTTGTAGTTTCGGTTGGTCACACTTCGAAGTCCTGCCGGAAAGTGTAATGACTATTGATTCTGATAGGGCCCTATGAAGGAGGTACCTGAGAACTCTACCTTTACGATTTTTCGGAAATAGTATGCGGTAAAGATGGGTGGGTGGATGGATGGATGGATGGATGGATGGATGGACAATTATGACGAGGAATGTAATGATTTGGAGATCTTTTTCCAGTAAGTGAGAGCGGGCAGTAACTTGACACTTCTTTTTTAAATGTTTGCGCATTCTTCAAATTGCCCCAAATGATTATATTTCTTCCTTCATATCTCAATTTCTAAAATAAATTTCGGGAATGACATAACCGTTTCTTCCATAAATTAAGGATGTTGCACTGAATGCCGTTCGTAAAAATTGTAGTATATTCGATATCTTCTTAGATGAAAATGTAACGAAAATCGACTAGTAATTTTTAACAATTCTCGAAGAAAAGGGAAATGATTTTGAGAAATTAAGAATTAATCTCCTACAATCAATTTTCATGCTTTGAACAAGGTAAGTATATGTCGTTGCTTTCTTTTTCAATTAAGAACATAAGAAATTTTTTACATGCGGTATTCAATGCCTCTTAATATTTTTATCCAAATTAATGCCATTGACACAGATGAGATATTTGTTTTCGCTCATTGTAATTTTAATCATGTTAATTATGCAAGAATCTTTGTCAATTGATCATCGGTCTTGGATATTGTATACTATGATGATGTTGACTAACAGACCGTGTTATTATTCAAAGCGATAGAGTTTTGGATCTTTGCTAGAAACCAGCTCCTTCCTTGCAAACATATTCAAAAATTTTTAATACAAAGACATACACACATACATGAATTCATGTATATACATGTGTTCGTGTTTGTGTGTGTGTGTGT
>NC_068987.1:65513664-65520233 GCF_001194135.2 Octopus bimaculoides | reverse complement strand
TATATATATATATATATATATATATATATATGTATATATACACACACGCATATATATATAAACACGTATTTGTATGCATACATATGCGTGTGCATATATGTATGTGTGTACGTGTGTGTGTGTCTGTGTGTGTGTGCGTATAAAGACAAAAGCATATAACAGAATATATTCATCAAAACACAGCGCTACATTAATAGATATTTCTCAGTCTATAAATAGATCTTCATGTTGTCATGTCTTAGGGAATGTATGCGTGTGTGTTTACAAGTATGGTTTGTGTGGATATGATTGCGTGTGTTTCACAAGACGGCGCCGTAAATCTGCATGACAGCACTGTCGTCTGTTCGTTGTCTGCGTCACTTTCTCTCCTTCTGTCGGTTTTTATCTTTTGTTTGTAACAGTCACTGAAGCACGGCCATAACTGAGCACCACCTTGTGGCATTTTAGTCGAATAAATTAACCTCAGTATTTATTTATTTATTAGTTTTTGAAACTTTGTACTTAGTCTGATTTGCGGCGCCGCTAATTTACGGTGGTAGGGGAGAGAAACACACACACACACACACACGTATATAGTTAAACTTTATAGAAAAAGGTGTATGAACAAGAATAAGGTGTGCTAGTTTGACGCTCGATAAAATAAAAAAGCCTTTTACGTTTCGAGCCTACGCTCTTCGACAGAAAGGAATAAGAGAAAACAAAAGACAGAGACAGGTGAGGAAACAACAGGCAGGTGTATTAGTTTGACGGTCAGGAAAAATAGAAAAGCCTTTGACGTCTTGGGCCTATGGTCTTCGATAGAAAGGGATGAGAGGAAGAAAAATGGAGAGAGTGGGAAAAAACGAATAGAGAAAAGAATGTTGGGATTAACGGTTTCACATGCTGAAATGACTGTTATATGAATGTTATATATATATATATACGCGACAAATGCACTCAAATTTATAGTTCATCTAATCAGATAACAGTTACATTTTCCCTTTAATTATAATCAACATTTTTTCAAAGGTTAGTCTATTACTTATTACACGAGATAACTCCGGTTATGCTTCCTACGTATTAAACCTCCTCAGCAAAGTACTCGCTGAAATTATTCAAGTTATATTAGTCATCCAGTTAATGTCGTCTTTACCTTATTGCATAACAATTTCTGATTAGATGTTTATGCTCTCATCGTTACAGTGACTATAAATTTCTGTTTTTATTTAATTAATAATCTTCAATGTTTGAAATAGCGACGCCATCTAATATGTCTATTCTTCAAGCTCAGTTTACCAGCAGGACAGAGTAAATTAAGATTTTTATGAAATATAGCATGTAACTCATTACTCTTATTGATGTCGAAATTAAATTCTTATGATACATACATACATACATACATACATACATACATACGTACATACAAACACGCAGGCGCGCATACATACATACATACATACATACATACTGCAAATTCACTCTGTAAGCGGAACAATGAAATTATACATGAAGTTTCTAAAAGATCAACATGTAATTCTTTCTGTTGTTTTTATTTAAATTCTAAAGTAGCATCTTTATTCTTCGGTTAGAAACGAGTCAATTGTTAAAGAATAACTTCAGAGAATTATAAAAACAAAGAGAGAGACAGACAGACGGAATGGATAGAGAGATAACCTGTTTCTTAATCTCGGTTTTGAATTAACTCCAGAAGAATCTGATGAGCGAAAATGTCTTGAATTTTTTATATTGTTCTTTTTTTCAATTTTTTTAATGAAGTTTCGATGTTTGGCGATGCCTTAGATGTTCTGATAAAAATGTTTTTTAGATATGGTCGGAAATTCAAAGAAGTAATTAAAAAGTCACGAAGATACCGTATATTTTGTTCTTATAATTATTTCTTTTTTTCTTTGGTAACTAATATTTTTATTTTTTGTTTTGTTTTCTTTGTCGTTTCGTGTCTTTTTTTTCAAATAGTTTTGTTAGTTCCCTTTTTTAACTTTATAATGTGTTCATCGCTCTTCAAATAGCTATTTCTTCTTTAAAAGCATTCATTGATTTGTTATCTGTTCAACTTTTTCAAACGGTGTGATTTCGCCGATTAAAACACCACACCTAACTCTAATGCTATCACTACTACCCTGACGACGGCGACGACGGCGGCGGCGACGACGACGACTAGCCAGTGCAAAAGCTTCTACACTGGTGCTCAAACAACTAGAAAAAACAGACAAGTCAAAAGTTACAGTCTTTAAAAAGGATTAAACGTATATTCGACAATGTAGTCCTGAATAAGTAAAAGGTTTTCGATTTTAGGTGTACTTGAATAGGTCTGACTTGGACTAAACAACGTGAACATCAAATAATTAAAATTGTTTTTGATTTAGACACAAGGCCAGCAATACTGAGAGGAGAGGTTGGTCGAGTATATGGACCCCAGTCCTTGACTGGAATTTTATGTTATAGACCCTGGAGGATAAAAGACAAAGGTGACCTCGGCAGGATTTAATCTCAGAACGTACAGAGACGGATATATATCGCAGAAACCTAACGTTTCTACGAATTAACTACGCTAATAGTAATGGTTTCAAATTTTGGCACAAAGCCAGCAATTGTGGGAAAAGATACCGTCGGTAACTACAATCGGAAGGTACAGGCTATAACTGAGAGAGAAATGCAACGATTCTTTGGGACTTTCCAGTACATACATACAGAACCATCAAAGCTAATAAACCGGATATTGTTGTAAAACACCAAAATAATAAAGTCTATTTATTGATTGACATGAGTATCCCCTGTGATCATAATGTTACAGCAAAAGAATTTGACAAGCTTAGAAAATATGAAGATTTGCTAATTGAAATCGAAAAGATGTGGCTTCTCTAAGCGGCTAATTCATAATATTTCAATTATTTCAGTTCCTCTGATTTATGCCGTATTATGCATAAAATAAATATTGCGTAATTAATGACAAACCGCGACAAACATAAATACACAAATTAGGCTACCCCCCATTGTGGTAATTTAATTTACCTTGGCTTCATTTAGTGAAACATGGACACTGACAAGGAAATTATTAAACAGACTAAATGGATGCTACACAAGGGTGCTACGAACAGCCCTAAATGTGAAATGGCAGCAATATATGACAACTCAATGACTTTATAGAGGCCTACTGAAAGTTAGAGAGAATATCAGGCAAACGGCTGCGACTATCTGGCCAGTGCGAGAACCACCTTGAAATGGGAGCATCCAAATAAGACTTGTGTAACCCATTTTATGATGTTGTAAGAAAAAGAAAACGTCGACAACTTGATTGTAAACGCTGGCTTGGAATGCATGCAGGATCTCGAAGCAGTGATGAAGGACCGAAAAGTGTGGGCTGTATACTTTGTTGTTGTGGCCCGGGTTGGAACCTGACCATAATAGTTATTTAGTAGCTGCTCTGTGTTAAAACATGGAGCAAAGAAACTGAGTATGCTTTCGCCAAGGAACGGTCAATAAACCGTTAAAAGATTCTTATTTGACACTCGCTATATGTTCATATATATATATATATATATATATATATATATATATATATATATATACAGGGTGTCCACAAGGTCTGGGTACATGGAGTAAATAAAATCATAACATAAACAATTAAATATAAGAAATAATAATTTCTTAAAGTATGTGTTAATTCCCGTGTACCCAGACTTTGTGGACACCCTGTATATATATATATATAATGGAATAATTACTATGGATCATTGTGTAGAATATATTGTATAAAAGATCGTGGGGAAAGCCAAAAGTAAATGCAAGGTAAATCACAAGAAAACAAATATGTGAATTAATGTAGACTTACCTTGTATTCAATATTTCGTGGCTATGACCCCATACTCAGGAAATTGACGAATGTTGCCGGCAACATTCGTCATACATACCGACATACATATCCATATATATTTAGATGCATCTGTAAAATATATTGCTGCTAACATGTACATATAATAGTACTTATGTTTCTTCGCATGTGCACACGTGAATAACTCATATAACTTTTTCTTCCTATCGAAATAGATAGATAGATAGATAGCTGTATATATGTGTAGGTTTGTGTACATGTGTATATATATACATATGCGTATGCGTATGTATATATGTATATATATATGTGTGTGTGTATGCATATATATATATATGTGCATATACGTCTATATGTATATGCATGTATGCATGTGTGTGTGAGGCGCGTGAACGAGTGGCTAGGCCATTGCACTCATGAGCACGAGATCGTGGGTTTCACTCCCTCACTTTGTGTTCTTGAGCAAGTTACTCCATTTTAAGTTGTTCCAGTCCCTCATTCGATCAGGGTGAAATGTTGGCCTCCTCGCCTGGCCAGCGATGTGGTGTTATTTCGAGGGATAAAACGATGCAAAGCGCATTAAGACCGGCGATGTGCTACAACATCTAATAGTCTGGTCGGTCACGCGATACACACACACACATATATATATATATATATATGTGTGTGTGTGTGTGTGTGAGTGTGTGTGTGTGTGTGTATGTGTGTGTGTATTCAATTGTCGCTAATAGTGACTGGAGGTGTGATACTAACACCCACATTGATAGAAACAGGAGTCAAAGACCCTTATAGCTACAAAAAGCACATTCTATGTACTGATAGGGGAGATAACTACCCCACAGCGATCGAGGTCACTATACTAGGAAGCTGGTTTCACTTGGAATTATGCTCGTCAGTTGTAGAGTAGTCACTACTGACGAGCTTCAATTCCAAGTTAGTATAGTAATCTCGCTCGCTGTGGGGCGGTTATCTCTCTTGTCAGTGCATAGAATGTGCTTTTTGTGGCTATAAGAATCTTTGACTCTTGTTCATAGCAATGTAGGTGCTATTCTGCACCCTCAGTCAATATTAGTAACAATTGAATCTTTCCTTTTTCATTTTATATATATATATATATATATAATAGAAATATGTTACAAAAACAAAATAGAAACTACCCGTAGAACTGTAAGGGGAAAGTAAGCAGAAAAATAAGAGAAAATGCACATTGGAAATCAAAAAGAAGGTAAGGCTTTTTATGAAAAGTAACGATATATATATACAATTAGATGAACTGAGGTAGGAAAAAAGGTAATAAAAGTCATTATTGTGCGTTGTTAAAGAGATTTACAAGCATACCGGTTTCGTAATAATACTAGTCATTGCTTTGAGTATACACCGAATTCTGAACGGTATCAAGTCTATTAGTCCCTTAGTAAAAAGATTATGTGTAAGGGAAGTAAGTAGTTCAGGATTTGGTGCAATTAAAGTAGATCTGGATTTGTAGTGTGAATGGTGTATGGGATGTAAGGGGGTTAGTGATATTAAATGGAAGATTAGTGGTGTTCTATATTATGTTATGTGTTTATATTTAGTTGAGGAAGATATTTATTAATGAAAATTGCCTCTTTATTCATTCTTTGTTGTGTTGATGTGTTCTGTGAGCATTGATAGAAGGGAAAAATTAGGAAATTAGGATTAAGATTCCTCGCACACCTTTCTATGTGTCCACTAACCTGTATCTGTCTGTAATGTGAGTGGCGGATTTGTTCTTTGTGGAGAGTAGTTCTTCTACGGAGTGATATTCCTGTTTGGCCAATATAGATATTACTGCACCCTAAGCATATATGGTTATCCTACATTAAACTGTATCCAGTAGAGAGGCTCCAGTTCGGGAGACGGAAGTTGTGGGGAGACGTGGTGTCGCCCCTTAGTTACCACTACTTGTACGTCCCTTCTGACCTGCAATGTTAGTATCTGCCAGGGTCCCCTCTATAGATCAAATAGCTTTTCCAGGTATAGAGAAGTCTTCCGGTATTTCACAAAGAAGGCTCTTCAAGGAAAAAGATAGTTTGACATAAAACTTGCAGCCAAAAGTGTACCAGTCTTGTATCCTTGCTTGTTATTGGAACCCACAGTAGCGACCGAGAGAGTGGCAAAGTGTTGTACAAGCCTTTGTCACTTAAATCCAATAATGTAAAGATGCCTCACTAACATTTCCGAATATGCGACAGCTTTCATCTGTCAAAATGAACTAATCATGTGTGTGTGTGTATGTGAGAGAGAGAGACTGTCTGTCTGTCTGTATGTATATGTATGTATGTATGTATATGCACATATACTTGAGAATACACATATATATGAGTATGTATGTATTAATACTGAACCTAGAAATTGTAATCCATACTTGTGTGCTTTGTATGACATACACGTACTTCCACTAACTGACTCATTATTATGCAAATCAAATGGCCGTATTGAGCTACACAATCGACTCATTTCTTCGGCATTATCAGCAAATAACGCAATGTGAATTTAGTTGCATACCTTAACATACCCACCACTAATGCAAATTATGCACAAGCTCATTGATATAACAAATAGTGGATAATAGAGTGGATAATAAGAGAAGAGTGATAGAAAGGAAATGACAGGAAACCGGTGATGGCCATGTCTACTGTTGTACACATCCTGCTAGACCTATACTAGTTCACATACGGTCACTTCTGCACACATGCATATATATATATATATATATATA
>NC_068987.1:65508877-65513422 GCF_001194135.2 Octopus bimaculoides | reverse complement strand
CATCTCTTAGATACCCTGTATTATAATTTTAAATAATTATTACCTTTGATGGTTTTTATTCCCATGCTGACCACTTGATAAGATCAATATTTTAAATATCGATCTTATCCTTATTTATATAAATTAGTTTTGTCAGTATAGATAGATAGATAGATAGATAGATAGATAGATAGATAGATAGATAGATAGATAGATAGATAGATATGCAAAGCAGAGAGGAAAGGAGAGAATATGTTGACCCCCTAACCAATGTAGCAGCAATGATAACAACTATGACAATAACAATAGCGATAACAAGAACAGATTGTGGTGTATATCAGAATTCAAAACCAAGGTAAAAGGTTAGTCTCTGTTAACATTCTTCTGGTGGCATCAGAGTTTATCCGTTTTATCAGACGCTGGCTTCGGTTAGTGAATTTGTAAACGGTTTTGTAAAACAAAGACAATGGTAGCTTGTCCTCCACGCTCTCCTCTACACAAGCACACACACACAGGTACGCACGTACACACGCACACACGCACACACACACACACACACACATACAGACAAACATCCATTCGCGCGCACACTAACACACACGCAGGCCCATATATCTAGACACGCATGCACAAAGCTGCATATATACGCGAAGACGTACACATGCCTGCACAAAATCACACAGCCGTACATATATACACACGCACAGGGCAACATGTCCTATAACAACCTTACTGTCACGAGACAGCGCTGCATACACGCACTAAACTTCGTCCCGGAAAGATTTCCACTGTGCGTGTGTACTTTAATTATTTTCACTGATACAATAGTAACTTGTGTAAACGCACAACGTAAGTCAATGAAACACTGCATGTTTTTAGATGTACTCCATCCATTGTCATATGACATTAACTGTGAATTCACGCAGGAAGGTATAATATCACACGTGCCCAATGCGAACTTTAGACTAACCAATATCCAAGCCGATTGTAGCATTAAGTGATCCGAGCTTTTCATTGCCCCCTCGTATTTATAACTTAATTTCCAAACAACTATATAACTATAGGAAGGTTAAATCCAACATCTTAGAATCCATTAACGAACAGGCCTATTCGTTAGTAAGTTCGAAGTGGACTACAGAACGGAGCCATTTCATCTCAAAATCTACCAATTCCCAAGGTAAGCCCTCCATTTGACTAATCAGCCCCTCTAATTTGGATATTAGCAGAATTAACAAAGAAATATTAGAGAAGTTCCTAAGGTTGCAAAACCTGTTCACTTGGATTTGTAGTAGTGTGACAGAAAAGTAATGTACTGGTTTTGGAAATATCAATAAGAATTGCACTTCTTTTGTATGGCTCGATATAGAGTCCTACTACCCGTCCGTTTCCTCTATATGGCTTAACAAGGCTATTATATTTGCTAAAACGGCTACTAGTATAACTAACGACAAGGTAGACACTATACTTTAACTAGCAGAACGCTTATCTCTTTCCAGGAAAACACTAGTGTAGACGGTCTCATTACAAGTAGACGAAAGGACATAGCTATAGGGATCTTTGAAATCGGCAAAGGTTGAAAAGACTGCTTTAAACATATTTTTTGCATAATAAAACGCCTTTTTGTTGACCATCTATTTTATTAATGCCTAATACCCACCCTATTTACTCATGAAACGTGCCTGCTATTACTTATTCTAATTTGGTTTCAAGTTTTGGCACAAGGCCGGGCAATTTCGTGGATGGGGCTAAGTCGGTTACATCGACCTCATTGCTCGACTGGTAGTTATTCTATCGAGCTCGAAAGAATGAAAAGTAAAGTCGACCTCGGCGGAATTTAAACTCAGAACGTAGAGACAGACGAAATGCCGCTAAGCATTTTGCCCGGCGTGCTAACGATTCTGCCTGCTCGCTGCCTTACACTAATGTTAATATCAATACTAATAATATACCAGCTACTAATGTTTTATATCTACTGCTACTACTACAATATATATTACTATTACTGCAAACCAATGAAGGTGCTATTTGTTATTCGCTATATCTGCTAGAAATAGCGATTGCATTACACCTTAAAAAAGAAAACATATTGAGTAGTGTATTTGTGAAAATTCCCTAATAAGTTTTGGTGATCATGGCTCTATGATAACTTTAATTATTCTTTCAACTATAGGCACAAGGCCTGAAATTTTGTGTGAAGTAGGTTCGTCGATTACATCGACGCTAGTATTCGACTGCCACTTATTTTATCGACCCCGAAAGAATGAAAGGCAAAGTGGACCTCAGCGATATTTGAACTCAGAACGTAAAGCCGTATGAAATGCCGCTAACGATTCTGCCAGCTCGCCACCTTAATAATACCTTTAATCGTAAGATCAGGTTTGCCTTTGGCTAAACCACATCTACTATAACTTATATTAATTCACCACCACGACTACCATAACCAGTAATACTAGTACCACCAAAGTTTCATCACATTTAGTCATAGCTCTGCTTGACCAAGTACGACCTCAACAACGATTACGATGACAACGAGAACGGGAACGACGACGACAACAACAACAACAGCAACAACAACAATAATTCCTGAAGGCGTTTTAATGACTCTAGCAATTAATTGCTCCAATAGTTAACTGCTCCAATAATCCCTCGTTTGCTGAAATTTATTATCGTTATAAACAAACTCAGAGGAAATTACATTTCGTCTCTAGTTTCAGAAAAGCGATGAAAACTTGTTTAGTAATGACTCCTGTCTGTGTGGTTAACAAATTTGCTTGGTAACCACTGGGTTTCGGTTTCCATTTCATTGCACGATATCTATGAGCATATGTGTCTTCTGCTATAGACTCGAACTGACACAGACCGATATCTGTGAATGGAATTTGGAGGACAGAAACCCCGTGGAAGCCTCTCCTTTGTATGCATGCGTATGTATGTCTGATTTGCGTATATGTTTGAGAGTATATATGTATATATGTATGTGTGTCTCAGTCTGTGTTTGTGTATGTGTGTGTGTATCTGGATGTGTGTGTGCCTGAATGTGTATATACCTGTCTTAGTGTGTATTTGAGTAGATGTATGAGTATCTGAATGTATGTGTAAGTGTGTCTGAGTGAGTGCATCAGAGTGCGTTTGTATATGTGTTTGAGCGCCTTTATATGCGAATGTATCTGTCCCTGTGTCTGTGTGCGTGTATTGACGAAAGACGCACGCATTCGCCGGAAGCTTTTATGATCCTACACATCCGAACAAAAATTCATGGTGATATTTATTCTGCCTGTCTTTACTCAGACACTTCCTTGAATGTCTTGTCATAAGAAACGTAGAGAATCTTAAACCAATGTTACTAGTTTTCGTGAAATTCGTTGTATGACTAATTCGCAGTTAGAAAGAATAATAACGATTAGCAACATAGATACAACGCAAATTTGAGGGACGAGGAAACTTCAGATTTATATCTAAACAATTACTGAGGGCGTAATTGTTTAGATATAAATCTGAAAAATTGCTTGTATTTGTCAGTATCTTCCGAGTTTTCACATCAACGGCTCGGATCTCATCAAGCGTCTGATCAAATAGCCCATATACTTGTATGAATGCTGGTACTGCAAGCACATTGTGGGCCACTGTTTTGTTGGATGCAGATCCCTGGTGTGCATATTTTTCTTATCCAGCTGTTATATCCTTTAGGGTTGCGATCCTTGTTACAGGTATCATCGTAACATTCCTCATCAGACATTGGAGAAATAGTTAAGTTATTGATGGATATGCAGCTAGTCTAGATTACAATTTTCAGTTTTCCCTCGTTTCACAACCATATAGGAACATATATCCTGACCAAACTCCAAATCTATATCCTTTGAGAATATTGTAATCCGGTCAAGGCATTTTTTCATTTCATGCGTACTTTTAACATACAGTTTCGGGTCATTCACAAAGAAGCAATTTTTGTAATTTTGGTATTTCTGTTGCCCTGTAAACCATGGCAATACCTTTTAATCTTCCTCAACATAAATGACAAAGTGTTTTACTGAAAGTATGAACAGCATTACAGAGTCTGCCTCCTTCGAAGATACCTCTGCAGTAGTGTATTTTATCAGGGATAATACAATTACGTTTTCTATTTAACTTCAAGGTGGTACTCCATGATGACGTCAGGTCAGCTATGGCTTTGATTATGCTCTCCGGAACTTTAGCAAGCCGAAGGACTTCCGGCATATGTTAGCGAGAGACAGAGTCAAAGACATTCGTACCAAGTTCCTCCTATGCTGCCGCTCCTCTAGCATTACAGTTCATCAACAATTGCCTGGCACAACCTCAGACACCTTTCAACCTAGCTGTTTGTTCTACTATTATGATATTATTTCAACAATAGTCGCGGAGAAATAGGTTTAAACAGGCTTTAATGTATTATACATTCAATTCTGACATGATAAATAAGCTTGTTTGTACGTGTGTGTGTGTGTGTGTGTGTGCGTGCGCGCGCATATATGTATATACATATATGTGTGTGTGTGTGTATGTATGTATATATATATATATATATATGTATATATATATATATATATA
>NC_068987.1:65503606-65508668 GCF_001194135.2 Octopus bimaculoides | reverse complement strand
ATATATATATATATATATATATATGTATGTATGTATGTATGTATGTATGTATATATATATCGCCCAGATCGCGGACCTCGTTGGACTATACTTACTCCATCAGCTCAGAACACACTTCCCTAATATCTAGGGACGCCTAAACAGAGATTACGCTTTGCTAGTCACCAAGGGTGTTAATAAATCCTGTTTAGAACGAATTAGAAAAGATCTACACAAATTCTTCTCCGGCATCAACCTGTCCATTACTTTTGAAAATTCCCATACAACCGATAAATTTTTTTAGACGTTATATTAAGCTTAGAAACCTCCTCCTAATAATCCCAATATCATAAACCCAACCAGTACCTTAAGTACTTTAACATTAATTCCAATCACCACAAATCCACCTTCAATAATATAGTTAAGGGTATTTCGATTCGTATATCCAATCTCTCAGCCACTAAAGAAATATTCAATAACCACGCCCCATACTACAACCAAGCGATCGCTGCCAGCGGCTTCTCCTAACAAATAAAATACATCTCTAACACTGGGCTCAAGCAACATATATCTCAAGTCATATCACCACGACATGCTAACCATCATAATCATAACAGACCATACGTACACTGTACTAGAACCCCGGGAGAACACAGATTAAGGTAACTTAAAATCTACACGCACACGTATAACACTAGGTCAAAACCTAAAACAGCTAACAATTACGGGCCATATAACACCCCTCTAATTTCTAAAAATACAGATCATACTACCCCCCAAGCAACCAAAAAAAAAGCGGTGGACGCTCTATTCTATGGTATAAACCTCTCTTCTCAATAAATTTTAAGAACTTAGCTAAATCCTTTTTTAATATATTAGACTTCAACTTCCCTCGTCAACAAATATTACTCTATCTTTAACAGATCTATTTTAAAGCTATCCTACTCTACCCCGCCCAACTTTGAGTCTATCATAACAGCCTCTAATAGACGAAAATTTTCTCTCTATTATCAAAACATACACCGAAACAACTCTGAATACACGAGCGCCCAACATATAGCTCCAACATCGTACCCAACATTTTAGATCATAAGAAAAACCAGCCAATCCTACTAACACTACCCAGAATACTAGTAACCGAGATAGGATAAATAATAACAACGACAGAAATAATAATAATAATAATAATAATAATAATAATAATAATAATAATAATAATAATAATAATAATAATAATAATAATAATAATAATAATAGTCAAGACGAAGAGCGCGATTCGATTGTATAGATATTTTATTTGAACAATATTTCAACAGTACGTCTGTCTTTGTCAAGTTCAAAATAAGAGGTGATTAAAAATTCAAAATTACAGAAATTTAAGCGTAAAGTATGAACGAGAGCAACCAGCTTCCATACGTTGATGGAATGACATCATAAGTTTTTAAGTTATATAACAGGCAGAAAGAAAGAAAAAATAGAAAAAGGAAGGTGACAGAAAAAAAGGAAAGAAAAAGAGAGAAAGAAAGAATATTCAATCAAACAGTTTTGTATAAATTTGATGATATTCTCCTGTCATCTTATTCATTCTTCCAGGGCGTGATGTTAATAACCCGCAAACATATTTCTCCTCATACATTCTGAGAAGTGAAAGTGGGATAAATTCAGAATATTCTTTGAGAATATGCACTTTCAAGTCTTCTTCAAAATTGCAGCCGCTTGAAACGAAATGTTCAGCAAGTTCTGTTGAACTACTGTTCTTGTGCCTGACGTCGAATCTGTGCCCATTAAACCTTTTGCTTAATTGTTCTGTTGTACAACCAACATAAATTAAGTTGTGTTTCGTGCGTTCTGCAGCGTACACTAAATGACAATCTTTACATGTTCCACCTTCTGTATAAATCATAACATTTCTGTTATGATTTCTGATGGAATTCACTTCACTCATGTCGTTGCACAATGAACAGGGCTTACCTCTCTTGCGGCTGTTCTTTAAGGTACAGCGTGCAGATACTCCAATGTTCATTTTTTTTTTTTGGAGTCAGATATAGAGGTCAATAATTCTCTTATGTTCTTATTCCGTAGAAAGGCTACAATGGGTGGCTGAGGAAATATTTGTTTGAAACTGGGATATTTTTTCGCCACATGCTGGTAACTTTCATGCAACACTTTCGAAATGCCAGCGAAACGTCGGTGCCAGCTAATCACTAAAGGAATTCTGTCATCTATTGTATTTTGTTTGCTGAAATTATGCGAGTAGATTTGACTATCTTTACTAATCTTAGCTATTTCATTTGCTATTTCCTTTAAACGTAATTCACTGTAACCTCGTTTGACATAATGACATACAAAAGCATTTGCATGTTTCCAGTAATCCCCTATGTCAGTACAAATCCGTTCTTATCTTCAAAAATTGGGATTTCGAATTTGACCGAATAAGATGATGTGAATGATCGGAGCGGCGGTGGAGATAAATGTGGGATGACGTGGGCTTGCAAAATAACTCTGTCACTATTCTGCCTCCAGAAAACTTGACTTTGTGTTTAAAAATTCAACGCTAGTTTTTGAAAAACTAGACGTAAATTTTATGTTGGACTTAAAGCCATAGTTTCTAGCATAACAATCACAGAAATGCAAGAAGTCCATTAAACTATCCTGTGATCCTTCCCAGACAAAAAATACGTCGTTAATGAACCGTAACCAGAGTATTGATTCATGACCATGAAGGGATTTGAATGTCTTCAGTAACTATGTCTTGAATTTCGTCATAAAGACATTAGCGAAATTAACTGCCTTGGGGGTACCCATGGCGCAACCCTTCGTCTGGTGGTAAAATCTTTGTCTAAACTTCATTGTGTTACTTTCTAACACAAACCTCAATAATCTACAGAGTAAATTTGATGGAATACTTTTGTTTGACCGCTTTTCAAAGGCATCCATGCATGCTTCTACCCCTTCATTGTGGCCAATATTGAGATATAAGGAAGAAACATCTATGGTTACCAGAAAACAGTTCTCAATACGGCCTTGGAGCTTTAAAAAGTTGTTGATTTTAGATACAAAATCAAAGGTATCCCGAATATAGAAACTTGATCGTTTTGCGACGGGGAGTAGAAAGCCATCCAGCCATTCCGAAATTTTGGCCGTACAGCATTCCTATCCACTGCAAATTGGGCGCATTGGAGGAAATATTTCGAATTTTTTGTGTATTTTAGGGAGACCATAAAATACAGGTGTTCTTTCTGACCTTAAAATCAGAAAGTATCGTTGTTGTGACTTCTGAGCACCAATTAACTGGTAGTGGGGGGCTTGTAATTTTCCTGCATTAAATTGCATGTTGTTGTCTTCAGCCCATTTATATACAGCATCTAGGATTTTCTGTAGAAGATTAACATCAGGTTTCTTGACTGGTAATACTACTTTTGTGTTGTCGGCATAGCTAGTAATTGTGGCTGTCTGTGTAACTGATGTCATGCCTGAAAGAGTCACCATGAACAGCAGCGGCCCTAATACAGTTTCCTGAGGCACTGTACTTTCTATTAATGTCTCTGTGGAGAGGGCTCTGTTGACTGCTGGAGTCTGGCTACTGTCTTTTAAGAAGTCATACAACTACTCTCCGATTTTCCCAGTTATGCTGAGTCTCCGTAAATTGTGACACATCATCCCATGATTAAACTTATCAAAGGCATTTGCAAAGTCGAGGTATGTCACTTCCATGTTTGAGCGATTCATTGATTGTTTCAACACGCAGTGATAGTGCTGCAAAAGCTGTGTAAAGCAGCTTCTTCCTGAGCGAAAGCCATGCTGGGTGTCAGGAAGCACGTCATTATCTTCAAGGAACGCAATTAGTTTCTTCCGAAAAATGCGCTCCATGACTTTGCTGACATGGGAAGTTAGAGAGAAACGTTTATAATTCTTAGCATCTGCTCCGCTACCTCCCTTATGGATAGAGCATATTATGCCTTCCTTTAAATTTTTAGTAAGTCTCCCTGTTGTGAGGAAGCTCTGGAAGAGAATCTGATGTTGTCTAGCTAGAGCCCCTTTGCATTTTTTTAGGAGGATTGCTACGAATCCATCAGGGCCTGTTGCTAAGTTTGAGCTCATCTCATCAATGGTTAATATCACATCAGTTTCCTCTGTTTTGATGCTATCAATAATTGCCATTTTCTTGTGTAGACCTGTGGAGCCAAAGAACTCAACAAGCATAGCTCCTTGCATGTGTCCCAATGCAGCGGTGAAAGCACTGTTGCATTGCACATTCAATATTTCACTGATCCTCTGGGGGTCTGCAGTCGGTGAGCCCTTTTCTTCAAATAGTGGCCCTATTGCGTACCGTACTGAAGCAGATTCATTTGCATATCTATAGAAGGCTTTAGGGTTTGTCTAAATATTTTTGACATCCCTGGTTTCCTTTTCTGCCCTCTCCTTTTCATGGGAGTGTTTGAGTTCATTTTCGATCTCGAAGTAGGATCGTTTGTTATTCTTTAGTGGTCCATTTAGATGATTTGAGGATTTTTCTCGTCGTCTCATTACTATCCTCCTATCCCTGGGGATTATATGTTTCTGCTGGCTTGGCATTTTCTCTGGAGCAAACTTACTGCAGATGTCATGCATGATCTGTCATAAAGTGTTGTGGCTTTACGTCAATGTCTTCTGTAGAGAGACTGGCAGACCACTTATGTTCCATCACCTCTTTCTTGATACAATTCGAATCAGCTTTGTGAAAGTGCAGGCTTGAGAGGAGTTGGGTGCGTCTAGTAGCCCGCATGCAGACCATACATTGTTAGTTCTATTCAGTAATGGTCCGAGAAAATCGTCGGTGCCACCTTAACATTGTTTGTGAAGCAGAAGTCCAGAACATTTTTCCCCTTGTTGGGTAGAGCACTATTTGCTCCATAAAGAGCATGTTAGTGAGGTCAAGCAGAGATTCTGCATGCCTCAGGCCATGCAGTGACATTCCTAAGAGAAGGCAACCCTCAGGCCATTTAACGTACGTGCATGTAGATGTATCTCTCTCTTTCTCTTTCTCTCTCTTTCTCTCTCTCTATATATGTATATATATATATATATATATATATATATATAT
>NC_068987.1:65497615-65503000 GCF_001194135.2 Octopus bimaculoides | reverse complement strand
TGTGTGTGTGTGTGTGTGTGTGTGTGTGTGTGTGTGTGTGTGTATGTATGTATGTATGTATGTATGTATACAGATATATATTGATATATATATATTGACAAAATAAAATATATGTAAGATTCAGCGAATATGGTGGGTGGGGTATCGTTTCCCATTCAAGCTGCTCCAGCCTTTGGAATGTCATCCTCGCTGTATGTGGCCGAGCATTATCCTGATGGAACATCTTTCGTCTTGTAACCAAAGGTGGTCGTTTTCCGATGGCATGCACGTGTCGATGAATGGCTGTATGACCAAATTCAAGCTTTTCTGCTAGTTTCTCAACAGTTACGATGGGATTTTATTCCACAAGGGTTTGCAGGACGTCCTTGTCGAGCTCTACAGAACTTCCAGGACGAGGCTCATCTTCTAGGCTGTAGTTCCCGGCTCGGAACTTCTAGGACCACCGTTGATACTGGCTTACGCTTATTGTCCCATTCCCAAATACCGCATTAATATTCATTAGAGCCGAATGGATGAGGGAGTATATATTGTAGAGCATATGGCTCATTGAAACTGGGTGCTTTCTCATTTGGTGATAATTCACCTGCTCACCATGCAGATCACCATATTGTCAATGATAGTAACAGAATAAGGTACATGTTTTTCTCATCTATTATTTCAATAAAGTATATTTGGGCGAAGTTCTCGTGGTGATAGATGATAATCTTGGGGAATGCACACAAGACAAAGAACTCTCAGTTACATCAAAAGTATAACTTCAAACTTGCAATACTCAATCTGGCAGTTTCATGGAAGTCACTGAAGACTATCACTCTAGTTAATACTTGAATAAAGCTTCTGTACGATCTGAAGAGGAGATAGGATTTTGTTGGGATTTAGATAAATGTAACAAAAACAAACTTTGAAGGAAATTTTAGCCATTTTTCATACTTTCTAGAGGCAAGAAAATAGGAAATACAAGTTGCTACCCAAGGGCAAAAATTGTGTAACACAGTGTTATAACTTGGAGACGGTTGAACTGCACCAAGCAATAGTACAAAGTGGGTCCTATTAGGATTTGAACTTACGATGTATAGGAACTGATCTACCAACTATAAGAAAGCTAACACGTTGTCCTTTTTATCATTCTATCTTGTCTATCAATTTTTAAGCTGTTTTCCCCAATCAGCAAATTTAATCAGTTTCTCTTTCTTCTCGTTTTAAGTTACTCTTTCGGTCTTAATTTTCCATCATATGTACTTCTCTACATCTCTGTCCTTATTTTTGTCTTTTGCCTTCCTTATATTAAGACTTTCTTCCAATAACAATCACTTTAAAATTACCAGCTCATAATTTCCGTATTAAACAAATCGAATACGTCTACTTCCGGTACCTCAATTGTCGATTGCCAAAGTTTCAAAATTACTGGAAACCAACAAATATCTTCGGCTGTACTTTCAGTTATAGTTTTCCTAAATTATTTTGATTGTTTTTTATCGAAATTCTCTCGACTTCCCAGAATTTATTTTATTTCATTTCATTTCATTTCATTTTCAAACAAACATTGCGGAAAAGAACTCGTTCAACAGAAAACCCGGAAGTTAGCAAAAGTCTTCTCTTAACAAGCGTGTCTTTTCCGATGTCTCTTCAACACTGAATCGTTAATAACGCGTTGTTTTTATTTCTTTTTATATTGTTTCGCCTCGAAATAATACGCTTTATTCACAAATTATTAGCAACGGACAAACATTTAGTCTTTGCCTCTACTACTTTTGTCGTTAGACAGAAAAGAAATTATTCAGCTGATTCAATAAGCCTAGACACATCCCCTTCATTATTATGTCTGCCAGATGTGAACGATACAAATGGCGTCTAGATAAATAAAATTAAATTTACCAGCCAAAAGTCTCCCGAAATATATTACAATTACACGAGACTAAATCTCATCTTTTCATAGTTTATGTATAACTTACAACACTAAAATAGAATTTTCTTCTATTTTATTCTGTTTTCTTTATTTCAATCTATTTTGTATTTGTTTTGTTTTTACCTCTGTTTCAAAAATCGACACATTTACATTTTTTAAAATTTATTTTGCTCTCTTTTACTTGTATTTGTTTCTATTTCTTTCTATCTTTATTTTAAACATTGTGGAAATTTCATTTCTTCTTTATTGTCTTTTGTTGTTTATTTGTTTAATTACCAATTGGGTTTGAATGTGTGTGTATGTGTGTAGGAGTGTGTCATTTATAAGCATGCCTGCTTCCGTTTCCTTCTCATTTTTTTTTTACTTTTCTTCCTTATGTCTCTCTCTTCTCTTCTGTCTCTCTGTCTCTCTCTCTTCTCTTCTCTCTCTCTCTCTCTCTCTCTCCCTCTCTCTCTCTTTGTCTTTATTGTTTCGTTTCTTATGTGTTCGAGTATTTGCTTTGTGTTTACCTTTTTTCCTTGTATTCATTTTGGTAAAGAAGAATCATCTTAAAGACTTCATCAGACTGCATTCAATTATATACTACAGACTAGCCTTTATCCTCTTTTTCCGACTCCTACTCCACCTTTTACTCTTGCTATTCTCAGTCTTTTTGTTCTTCAGTGTCTATTTTTCCTTCTTTGTTTTTTTTCTTTCGTGGTATTCAAGTGGAAAGTAAAGGAAGACATACAGGTAAATGACATCTCAGTCTTCGACTGATTGGAGTCTGGCAAATTGTATTAGCATTTTCTTGCTTTATCGAGAGAGAGAGAGAGAGAGAGAGAGAGAGAGAGAGAGAGAGAGAGAGAGAGAGAGAGAGAGAGAGAGAGAGAGAGAGAAAAGCACACAGTGAAACAGAAAGAGAAAAGACAATAGGAAGACTTTCAACAAAACTTACATATTTTTCACTGAACGTCTGATATGATAGATTTTCTGGTATTCATTCACAATGTATAACTAATACTACACTATATTGATTTCTTTTGTCGACATGAGGCAAGTTTATTGGGTTGTTTGGATTTCTGAGGAAATTGTAGAATTGATTGACTCGTTGGCAGTATATTAGATAACTTAAGCATATCGGTTAGTTAGTTAGTTAGTTAGTTAGTTAGTTAGTTAGTTAGTTAGTTAGGTAGGTAGGTAGGTAGGTAGGTAGGTAGGTAGGTAGATAGATAGATAGATAGATAGATAGATAGATAGATAGATAGATAGATAGATAGATAGATAGATAGATAGATAGATAGATGGTTGCTTGCTTGCTTGCTTAGTGAGCATAGTTTGTTATTGTGTTAGCTAGCTATCTTGCTAGTTAGTTAATTATTTAGATAGGCATAGAGCTAGTAAGTTACTTTGCCAGTTAGTCAGTCAGTGAATTGGTTAATTAGTCAATTGGTTAGTTAGTTAGTTAGTTAGTCAATCAGTTAGTTTGTTAACTTTCATATTATATTTAGTATCATATCATAAATTGAATTATATTACGTCAATATCTGGCAATGCCCGGATATTTGTATTGCAGTAACATGAGTGAGAAAAATGTTATGAAGGAGGATTGGCATCATTATCTAACGCATAGAGATTTCCTTTAGTGGTGCAGGCATAGATATAAGCATGCATAAGATAGTGAGCTGTTGTTTGAGGAAAATTTGGTTAATATTTCCCACATTTTAGGCAGTGAGCTGGCAGAAACGTTATCACGCCGGGCGAAATGCTCAGCGGTATTTCGTCTGTTTTTACGTTCTGGGTTCAAATTTCGCCGAGGTCGACTTTGCCTTTCATCCTTTCAGGGTCGATAAATTAAGTACCTGTTGTGTACTGGAGTCGATCTGATCGACTGGCCCCCTTCCCAAAAATTTCGGGTCTTGTGCCCAAAGCAGAAAAGAATAGTTCTCACATTTTCAGATACCATATAGATGGCTCATTGTTAAATGTCAAACAAATGTGTGATTTCAGAATTTAAAGGGCGATTTGGCTGCTACTTTTAGTAGGTTCTTTATCTTCGCGGCTAATATAGATGTGTAAGAGTGTGTACATACAGACCAAATAAGCATTTGTTCCATGAAAAAAGATCTCGAAATTTTCTTCCGATGGAGCCGTGCCAATTTTGTCTCCTTCAACAGCAAGGAAACATTATCGCATGTCTTCATTCCTAAATAGCTCACAACTTGAACCCTTACCATTGCTAAAAGAAGGGCGGCGAGCTGGCAGAAACGTTAGCACGCTGGGCAAAATGCTTAGCGGTATTCCGTCTGCCGCTATGTTCTGAGTTCAAATTCCGCCGAGATCGACTTTGTCTTTCATCCTTTCGGGGTCGATTAAATAAGTATCAGTTACGCACTGGGGTTGATATAATCGACTTAATCCGTTTGTCTGTCCTTGTTTGTCCCCTCTGTGTGTAGCCCCTTGTTGGCAGTAAAGAAATAAAATTAACAGGCCTCATCAACACTGAAACTTTCTCGTAGAGAATACTCATACACAACGTAGCAAAGACTGTAATACAAAGACCGGATTCCCTTAGAATAACTCAGATTAGACCTACAACTACGTACTGCTCCCACCTCTAGAACAGTGCTGCTGTTGTTGCTGATGCTGCTGTTGCTGATGCTGCTTTTGTTGGTGCTGCTATTGCTGGTGCTGCTGTTGCTGATGCTATTTCCACTGAGTATACAGACACCTGTGATTGCATTGAAAAATAGTCACTAAATTTATTGACATGAAGTCGACCACAAAGACACAGAACAAACTTATGTCTCTTTTCGATTTTTGCCGCTACTACAGTGGCCTTTATTTCTTGAGGCTTGCTGGTCAAATACTATCTTCATTCAGGCGTTACCGAATCACTCGTTTCTCCTCCTCTTGTTATTCATATCGTCTATATTTATTAATTCTTTCCCTATATTTAGGACGGCAGGATGAAAAGATCATGGATACTTTCCTTTTTTTCTGACTAATTCATGTACAAACATAAAGAAAGTGATGACAGCTACGGTTATAAATATTATATAAGAAGAGAAGAGTTTGTGTAAGTTAAAGAAGATTTGTCTCTTAGTTCTAACAGGTCGAGCGATCAGAGCGAGGCGCCCTCTTGGTACGTATAAAACTGACAACTCATAACTTTTTTGTTTTTTATCAAAAGCGACTTACACGGCGTTCTCTCTGCTAGAACGTGCAATATCAGACAGTGCCAATCTCAGTATAAAAGAGACAAAAACAGTCACAGCGAAAAGAAATCAATCAGTTTGTCTATCACAAAGCAAAATATATTCCCCCGGCAGCCATTTAACTGCAAAATAAATATAGTCGAAGTAGGAAAGAAAAGAAAAATGAATGCATCCATATGCATTCATTGTTGGAAATTTTGCTACATACAAAGACTATCGTCATGTTTGTACGTGTATGAGAGAGAGAGAGAGAGAGAGAGAGAGAGAGAGAGAGAGAGAGAG
>NC_068987.1:65492921-65497605 GCF_001194135.2 Octopus bimaculoides | reverse complement strand
CTGAATGTCAACTGCATTATATTGAAGAGAACAAACAGGTATCACGTGATACAGAAATGTACGTAAAAGGATTTTTTTTTTACTCTCACAAGAAAAGTAAAAGCAAAAATGTGTGAGAGAGAGAGGGAGAGAGAGAGGGAGAAAGACAGCAATATTAGAAAGAAAGAACGAAAGAATGAAAGAAAGGAGGTATGTGCAAGAAAGATAGAAAGAAGAGGTAGACAGGGATGAAGGGAATAGAGAAAGAAAATGGAGAGAGGTAGAGAAGGAAAACTAAAAGGAATGAGACAGAGTTGAAATAGAGGCAAAATAAGAATCAGAGAAACAAAGAGAAGTTAAAGGGAGTCAGAGGAGGTGTCAGAGAATGACCTAAAGAAGAGAGAGATAAAAACAGAGGTAGAATGATAGGGAGAAGAGTTGAGAGAAAAGAGGAAGGAAAATGACAGACGGAGTGAGAGCGGGGAGGAGAGCGAATTCAATTTCAAACAATGCTGAATATTAAAAGAATACAATAAATAGCTAATTGGTGAATAGAGAATTACATATCTAACTACCGCTTTTACTTCTGTTGTTTCCGAATCATAGTGCTTGAGTTCAAATCGTCTACAGACGTTACATTGTATTTGTGGGCAGGTCACTTGATTCTATATAAGTGAACAGGAAACAAAGATAGAGTTGGGGCGGTTCTATTGGAATTAACACCGATGGGCTAATGTGGTGAGATCTATCTTTTACAGATTTAATGTTACGATACGAAAACCAAAGAAGGATAAGCAGCAGCGCTATAATTCTTGTTGCTTTGTCAAAGAATTAAGTACCAGTTGCGCACTGGGGTCGATGTAATCGACTTAATCCCTTTGTCTGTCCTTGTTTGTCCCCTCTGTGTTTAGCCCCTTGTGGGCAATAAAGAAATAGGAAACTGTAAGAAGCCCGTCGTATATATGTATGTAGATTATACGTCCCCTATTTTGCCTAATAACAATGGGGTAAAATCGATTCTCTGGTTTACTCCCCCATTCGCTTTAAACCTTTTTTTTACAATAGTAGATTCTAACTTCCCACGCCACCATAAATACCATTCAGATCTATTCTGAAATTATCCTACTCCTCCCCGCCTAATATAGAATCTATTGTTACCTCATCTAATAAGCGTAGATTTATTTCCTACTACCTAAATATATATGATCATAACATATGCCAATACAGCGACAACGCTAACACCGACCATGATAGCATATATCGCACCCGTAACCCGAACACTATAACCAGCATAAACCAGGATAGGAATATACCTGCGACCGAGGAAGGTTGGAGTACAGCTAAAACGAATGTTAATACCAATAGCACTACTACTGCTAATGTTAATAATACTAATACGACCACTACTACTATTAATACAACTACTACTAATACTACTACTACTACTACTACTAATAATAATAATAATAATAATAATAATAATAATAATAATAATAATAATAATAATAATAATAACTATTAAAAAATAACCACCATAGGACTACAAAAATACCTACTTCAGAAGCAAGGAAAACTAATACAAATGACCACAAAACACGAGCAAAACAAAAAACTGTTCTCAGTCTTTAAGGAAGCTGACAAATACAAACAAGACGTCATACTACCTAACAACTATGAAGATAAAGAAGAAACAACAAAGGCTGTAAAACAAATGAAATCCAAACTAAAACTAGAACAGCAACGGATCATGATAAAACGATGACAAGAAAGGCCCCTTCATGGCAAATACTGGGCTAATCGCAAAAGAAATAGACAAAGCAAAATCCCAACAATGGCTGTATTCTTCTATCTACTGTTTTACGCTTTATTCTTATACCTACTATTTTATTCCTTTATAAACTGTGAATTCCTTGTCTAGAACTTTCATACATACTCACCTTGTCCCCCACCACCGCTTGACAACCGGTGCTGGTCTGTAATATAGCGGTTCGGCAAAAGAGACCGATAGAATAAGTACCAGGATTATAAAATGTAAGTACTGGGGTCGATACATTCGACTAAAAATTCTTCAAGGCAGTGCCCTAGCATGGCCGCAGTCTAATCACTGAAACGAGTAAAAAGTAAAAGATACTTGTTATTCTCGCTGTTATTGTTATTGTTGCTAATGTTGTTATTGTTTAGCCCAGATCATTCCCGTTTGAGCAGACTTATGACCTCGAAGACGTTCCGATCCTAACCATCGTTTTTTAAGAGTATCTACTTTAGTATGTCATTCCCTTCTTTTAAAGTTCATACTGTATGATTTGAGGAATTTGGCTGCTGTTTCTAGCAGGTCGAACGACCGTATAATGATCTGTTAATTGTCACATGTAAAGACTCCTTCATTCTTGCTTGTTAGAGTTGCTATTCTTACTGCAGCTGTTGTTATTGTTGTGTTGCGGTCGTTGGCTATACTGTTGTAATTCTACCCCTTTCTTGAATTGAGAAGTAAACGATCTTGGCAGTTCATCTCATCTTTTTCGCCCACTTATTCTCGAGAATGTCCTGTCAGAAGCAACCATCTCCAATTGATCTGACTGGGTTCCCAAGCGAGACCAAACAAGCTCATGGACATTGTCCAACCATCTTGCTTGTGATTTACGCCTGAGTCTCCTGCCGGTTAGTCTTGTGATCTCTCAATTCGGAGAAGTAATGGCTCTACTTGGAGTGGCTCTTTGATCTCCTGCTTTGGCATATTTAATAATTAACTGCTAAGAGGTCTCTGCCTTGTTATCATTGCAATTTAATTCCCCTCTGTTGTATGATCTGTACAATAAAGAGTATTATAAGTGTGATAAGGGCATTAGTGAAATAAGAAAAGTGAAATAATTTGGTTTCATATAGAATTCGAAATCTAAATTTATTTCTTGTCGTTTCGTTTGAAACTCACTTCACTCCTCTTCTAACATATCGGTGATTACTATTGAAGCTATATTTGAATAATGATCAGACTCAATCCTCATGACATTCCACCATTAAAATCCGGAGGTTGTCTCCCTTACTTGGTTTGACCAGAAATAGTCATTACGACAAATAATAGTTGGTTCTTTTAACTGTTTGTGAAATTTTAATTATTCAAAATTTACTCCTAATTACACTAACTATGTTACTACCTACTTTACTGTATGTAAATAAAATTACTTGAAGTCATTTTGTAGGAAATAGATTTGCTGGTCACTGCTATCGTACTGAACACCACGATATATTTTTTAAATGTTCGCACCTTATTAGAGAAAGAAGACCGTTCTTTCTCTGTTAACATTGATGTTATTAACAAAGACACACCACATGGAATTTGAGAACCGACCTCAGTTAATATGAAACAGAAGTTTCTGGTGCAGCATTGTGAGACCCATTTCGGTTGCAGTAACTTGAAGAAGAAAGTCACTTCCACGAGTAAAACACAGAATAACGATCCGGTAAACCGCAGAGAACCAGCAAAAGGTTCGATGGATCATTTACTGTTTTTTCAATTATTTTGTATTGGTTTTACTTTGTTTTTTGATGGGGTGCCTATTCATTTGCGATTCCACTTGGAAAATAAAGGATATTGCTACAACATTTGATTCTTTCGTTTATCAGTTTACTAAAGTGTCCTCCTTTCTCATTATGGAGTCGTTAGTTTCGCATGAAATTGTGATTGGTAGTCACTATTTGTAAATGATGGCGCTGAGTGAAACCAGATATTTTCGTGGATTACCTATACCTCTGTTACTATGGTTTCATCAATCTTTATGACAAAAAGTAGCTTCATTTTATCTTTATCCGTAATAAGCGTAAAGAACATCACGCAGTTATGTCTATAATTCAGAAACAACGATAACTTCCGTAGCCAAGGTTACTATGTTATTAGACTCACTGAAATCAGGATAGAGAAAATGCGACTTTCGAGATACAGTCGTTTCCCAAGAATATTACCAACTTAAATAAGATAGAAACACAGCGACCAAGAATGGAAACCGGTCCCAGATTTGACTCACTTGCAACAGGCTTCTACATAAAGGTGCCCAATATTAATATTACAAACGGGAAAATTATATTTCGTTTGGACTGGGTCCTTAAGTTTCGTCTTTAAACTTATTCAACTAGTAGTTGAATAAGGCCACCAACAGTAATAATAATGTTGATGATGATGATGATACGACGATGAAGTTTTCAATAAGGGAAACATACTTCAACTCTGTGTTTTCTTTCCTTAAGTCATTGTCGTGAAGGAAGTGGTGAAGATGACTAAAATTGTTAAAGGACTCAACACTGAGTAGAATGTAGTTACTTCCGACTGCACAGTGAGTGAAATAAATGTAGAAGAGAATTAGTTTGAAATCCACTTTGTCATCCATGTCAAAACTATTCAATATTAGATTAAAATTTAAAGTTTGAATATAACGTTTTAGATCCACATTCAAATTCTTGTTTCTCGTATCTAAATATAAAAGGAAAATATCGATAATGTCCTTTCTATTATATGAACAAGGCCTGAAACTTGGTGGATGGGATCTAGGCGATTTCATCGATCCCCCATTGCACTTGATTTATCAACTCCGAAAGGACGAAAAGTAAGGTCGTAATTTGAAGTCAGAACGCAAGGGCGGACGTAATGCTGCTATATACTTTACCCTGCGCACTAACGATTCTTCCACCTCGCCACTTTAGAAATTATCTATAA
>NC_068987.1:65491389-65492752 GCF_001194135.2 Octopus bimaculoides | reverse complement strand
AAGATCGGCGGTTCTCAACTAATTTTTACCTTCAACACACTTTGATTCCTATCTTGCTTGGTGGGAACATCATCGCCATTCGATATTTAGAAAATCCTTTTATATTTTTATAATTAAAATTGCTTTTGTAAAAGTTTGTTTACTTTCTTTCAACTCAATAAGAGATTAGTTTATTTTGGACAGAGTCAAGACTATTGAAAAGGTTGCAAGACGCAACGAAAATTTTAGGAAAATAAAAATAAGAAATAAGTGGAAATTTTAACAGTGAGTGTGTTAAATTTTAAGGCATGATAAGAAAATGACTCTCCCCAGACACAACATTTTATTTTTATTTTTATTAAATTATTTTTTCCTTCATCAACATTTTTTTAAGGTTTAAGCGTGTGAGGTTGGACTTTATGATCAGAATCTAATGAATTATTCTTAGTCAAAACAAATTAATTAATTAATTATGATTATAATTATTTGTGTATAGCAGAAGTAAAACCAGTTTATTGCACACAAATTTTAGCAACAAAATCTTACGTGGACCCTCCCGCCTACCAAGAGTCATACAGGCTCCGGATGAGAACCACTGAGCTAGGCTATGGGATATAAACGAAATAGATACATGTGGAAACGATTGTTACGGTCTACACAACCTCGACTATGGAACGAAAACATGGTTGAAATCTTTAACATAATAAAGCATTGTTTATGAAGATCTATAAATTTATGTATCAAAATTAAAATCAAAACAAAAATGACAGAAAGAGTATGATAGCGAATATAAGCGGCTGAAATGATTCCTTCGAAGGATCTTTGGAATAACGTTATCCGACAGAGTGCGTAACTCGAATATCAGGACGTCCCTCCAGTTCCAACCGCTGCTTCTCCGCATTGAGAGTTTTACCTCCGGTACAACAGACATGTGATTAGCAGGTCGCGGAAAAGATTTGCTAGACGAATTCTTCAAGCTGAGCCAACAGAGAGGAGACAGAGAAGTAAACCAACAATGAGATGGATGGGTACTATCCATAGTTTCAGTTGGTCGTGCTTGGGAACCCAGCCGGGAAGTGGAAAGACGTTTGCTTCTGATAGGACACTATGGAAGGAATACCAGAGGATTCTACACCCACAACCCACTCTGGAATGATGGATAGATGAATGAATAATATGAACGTTTCTAAAATGTAACATTTCCATGCATTCCTTTCGCTTATAACATTATCTGAGAAATATAATAATACGGCTCTAGTTGTTTTAAGGCGAAAAGAAACATCTACTCGGTTCTCAAGCTAATTTTTTTACCTTAATTATGGAAGAGAATATTTTTTTATTATTTTGGACACATTAAAATGAATGAGATTTTTCATTTATTTTT
>NC_068987.1:65489474-65491379 GCF_001194135.2 Octopus bimaculoides | reverse complement strand
TATTTATTTTATTTTAACATTTTAAATAAATTCAGAAATTTTTTTTTTTTTTTTTTTTTCCTTCAAGTTTATAAAAACATCTTACTGAAAAAGTAAAGACACTTTTGGTGATCATATTTTATTAAAATCTTTTAGTTCTTGATAGATTTTTTAAGTGGCTTAATTATCAACTTCACGTAAAAGTCTGTTTTGTTTCTTTCAACTCAATAAGTGATTTGTTTATTTTGTTTTAATTTGCTTTTTATTCTGTTTTTATTATTTTTATTAAATTATTTTTTCCTTCATCAATATTTTTTTATAGTGAGGAAAGGTTTAAACGTGTAAGGTTGGACTTGATGATCAGAATCTAATGAATCATTCTTGCTCAAGAACAAATTAATCATTTAAGTGGTTTATTTATTTTATGTTTTGTTTTGTTTTTCAGTAGTTTTAATATAAGTTTTTCACTACACCACTTGTTCTTGCCGTGTCACCAGTATCGTCTATTGTATTCGTAGAGTGTTTGTATTATTAAAACTCAGATAAAATGCTGAGCAGCATTTCATCTGTCTTTACGTTCTGAGTTCAAATTCCGCCAATTTTACATTTCATCCTTTCGGGGGTCGATGAAATAAATACCAGTTAAGAGCTGGGGTCGGTGCAATCGATTATACCCCTCTCGCCAAAATTCCAGGCCTTGTGCCTAGAAATAGAAGGGATCATTATCGTTATTGATATTCGTAAGGATATGAACTGGCAGAATCATTAGCACGCCGGACGAAATGCTTCCCGGCATTTCGTCCGGCTTTATGTTCAGAGTTCAAATTCCGCTGAGGTCCACTTTGCTTTTCATCCTTTTGGAGTGGATAAAATAAGTCAATGTAATTAGCTTATCTTCTCCCTTCCAAATGAAAAAAAAGAGGCATCGGAGGGGTGATGCATACCCTGCACGCACATTAATTTTTTTGCAAGTTGTAGTGTAGCTTACAATACGTTGCTTACCCATGCTTTATAAAACTGATTTTTTTTTTCTAAGTTTGACCATTATAGGCCTTTATACTCCGGTGAAATTAAGAAATCAACTCGTAAATAAACGAAACCCTCGAATCCATCACTGTACGCACACACACACACAAAGTTGCATATCTATGTATATATTTATGTATGCATGTATGTATGTACCCACAAATGTCTAATGTCTACGCGCATAGGTACACCAAGGTCAATACACACGCAGACGCAGGTCGATTCATATGAAAAAGAAAGTGAACAAAATAAAATGGCTATAGAAAATATTGCATAGAATTTAAGTGTTTTCAATGTTTTTCAATGATGGTAGGTGAATCAAACGTACTCTAGTTCGTTGTAGGATATAAATAATATGACCACTTGCTTGTCGGGAAATTTGTAGATTCGATTTCTTTTTTTTTTTTTTTTTTTTTTTTTTTTTTTCTTTTTTTCTTTTTTTAAGTATCACCATTATATGTATTTATACTCCGGTGAAATTAAGAAATTAACTCGTAAATAAACGAAACCCTCGAATCCATCACTATATACACACACGTGCGGATACGCGCATACACACACACAGAGTCGCATGTCTATGTATGTATTTATGTATGTACCCACACCTGTTTACGTGCATAGGTACGAGGGTCGATTCATATAAAAAGAAAGTGAACAAAATAAAATACTTATAGAAAATATTGCATAGAATTTGAGAAGTGATTCACCATTATAAGTATTTATACTCCGGTGGAATTAAGAAATCATCTCGTAAATAAACGAAACCCACGATTCAACACTGTACACATACACACAATCACACATACACACACACACACACACACACACACGCACGCACAGAGTTATATATCCATGTATTTATATATGTTTGAAGATAATCAAACGACAATGTAACATTTC
>NC_068987.1:65488597-65489441 GCF_001194135.2 Octopus bimaculoides | reverse complement strand
CGTTTCTAAAATGTAACATTTCCATGCATTCCTTTCGCTTATAACATTATCTGAGAAATATAATAATACGGCTCTAGTTGTTTTAAGGCGAAAAGAAACATCTACTCGGTTCTCAAGCTAATTTTTTTACCTTAATTATGGAAGAGAATATTTTTTTATTATTTTGGACACATTAAAATGAATGAGATTTTTCATTTATTTTTTCAACATGAATATTTATTTTATTTTAACATTTTAAATAAATTCAGAAATTTATTTATTTTTTTTCCTTCAAGTTTATAAAAACATCTTACTGAAAAAGTAAGGACACTTTTGGTGATCATATTTCTGCCAAATTTGGTGAAAATCCGTTCAGCCGTTTTCCAGTAAATTTTGCAAACATACAGACAAACAGACAAAGACGAGTGGCTACAATATCCTGCTTTCGCTTACGCGCGTAGGGTAATTATATAAGGCGCTGAGGTAGCGGAATCTTTAGCACACCTGACAAGATTCTTAGCGGTATTTTATCTGTGTTTATGTTCTGAGCTCAAATCCTGCTGACGTCAACTTTACCTTTCATCTTTCGAGGTGGATAAAATAAGTCCCGGTTTATATATAATGAATCACTTTGATACCCGCTTGGATTATATATCTCCATCAACCAAAATGAAATTTTGAAAACTTTGGAAACTTGACTATATATATACATACATATATATATATATATATATATAATATTTATATAAATAAGGATAAGATCGATATTTAAAATATTGATTTTATCAAGTGGCCAGCATGGGAATAAAAACCATCAAAGGTAATAATTATTTAAAATTATTTAAAATTATAATACAGGGTATCT
>NC_068987.1:65487402-65488228 GCF_001194135.2 Octopus bimaculoides | reverse complement strand
GGATTTCTGGCTTTGCAAAAATAATGCTTTGCCTTCATCGGTGGAATATACTCAAGTACATAAATACAAATACATGTATATAAACAGTATACTTACATATACAGAAACGTTAGCACGCCGGGCGAAATGCTTAGCGGTATTTCGTCTGCCGTTACGTTCTGAGTTCAAATTCCGCCGAGGTCGACTTTGCCTTTCATCCTTTCGGGGTCGATTAAATAAGTACCAGTTACGCACTGGGGTCGATATAATCGACTTAATCTGTTTGTCTGTCCTTGTTTGTCCCCTCTGTGTGTAGCCCCTTGTGAGCAGTAAAGAAATAAGAATTGTCAGCGAGTGAGAGAAAATGCATTGAATACTGTAGATAGTCCGAGACCTGACAAATAGACACAGGCATTGCTAAATGGTTAAGAAGATTGTTTTGCAATCATAATGTTCGGGGTTCAATTTTACTGCGTGATATCTTGAGTAACTGTCTTTTATTATAACCTCGAGTCGGCACAAGCTTTGTCAGTGAAATGGGGTTGATGGAAACTGTTCGGAAGCCCATAAGATGAAATATACTTGTAATTCAAAAAGTCAATCTTTTCACACATTCTTTGATACTGATTACGTTGAACGTACTCCATGATTGTGGAATGCTCGGCCGTTTTCACACGAAATCCAATAACTTAACCGTTCCGCTGATCGAACAGTTGGAACATTTATCGTTGAAACCAGTAAAGATCCAGAGATTCATGCATCTGTGTATACACACACTCTATCTCAGACATACACACACTCTATCTCAGACATACACACACTCTATCTCAGACATACACTCTCTCTC
>NC_068987.1:65485554-65487392 GCF_001194135.2 Octopus bimaculoides | reverse complement strand
CTCTCTCTCTCTCTCTCTCTCTCTCTCTCTCTCTCTCTCTCTCTCACACACACACACACACATACAGAGAGTTCGTTAATCAGTGTCTAAAATTAAGATACCCTATATTGACACTAAGCCACAAAATATCTAGTGGCAGGATGTGTAATTAATTTAATCAACACCAGTAATTTACTGATAATTATCTTGTCTCTCCTGCTCGCAACAAAGTTAATTAACAGTAAAATACCAAAGAATGAAAAAATCAAGACGCATACCTGGCAAGATCTGAACCCAAAACTCTAAAATATGGTGTAACCTAATACTGGTTAAGGAATTTCGTCCGTCACGCTAACAAACGATTCTGTTCTTCATTACCTTTTATAGTTCTTCGAAAAACGAATCCACAACCATCACTACCGCCATCATATTAACTTTTTTTTAATTGTTTATTAATATTATTATACATGGTATGAGGTGGAGGGCGGGGAATTATGTTCAGAAAGAAGGCAAGCCTATATTTGTTCCTTTTAACACTAAGGAGGAAATAAAGCTATTTTTGGATTTCTTTTGTTTATATTTGGTATTCTTTACTTTCTTCCTTTATTTTACCAGAAAAAAAAATTATTTATGAAAACAATTCGGGAGCATATAATATCTCAGAAAGCGGTAAAATTGTTTACGATTCAAAAATAGAACATGATGGCTAAGGCTGAGGATTTAATAATAAGTTAACAAACCACTGAATGTGAAAGAGAAGAAATTAGAATCGCGTTGTTTGTTTTTGTTTGGTTTTATTTTTTTTCGTTTTGTTTTGTTTCCCTATGAACAATGTAAATAGAAATACAAAGCGCTCTAGAAAATCATTTTCTAAAAATCAATTGTATGGCATGTGATTATCTGACAAGAAAGGCATTCTAATCCCACCCTCACTCCAACCCACAAGCGCTATTAACCGACAATTGCAAAGTGATAGAGGATAAAGAAAACTACAAAGAAAAAGAAGGGTAAACTCGGCGATGACTGAGAAACCCAGAACTCAAAGCTGAAAATTAAGGATTTTAGAAAAAGGGGGAACATGACATGAACAAAGCTTTGCCATCAGAAAATATTAAAAACAAACATAATTGCAGAATAGGTGGAAGGGACCAGCAAGAAACAGTCAATCACATTGCCTGCTTCCTATCCAGAAAGCAATTACTCTTTTATTACTAGGAAGCAATTCTACATGGCATCATTACCTTCTCCTACCAACGCGAACTGCCATCAAAAGATAATGGTGCAACTGCGCACTGGATATTAGAAGAAATATCTCTTGAAAAATAATGTTTGTTGGTATTTTGACAGCAAAATGCAATTGTTATCAAGCAGTTTCCATCTGATGTGTCGTCTATGTGCTTTTCTGTTCGTTTTTGTTTTTGTTTTTGTATTATTTTGTTTTTCTGTTTTGCTAAGAGTAGCGAAGAGGCACCTTAATTCTGAAACAGGTTAAAATAGCAACAAAACAAAAAATATATATCTTTCAACAATCCCATTCAATTAACAAACAACTGAGAGGGAGTTTGTTTTTGCCTCCTTTTGTAACAAAATGGTAATTATCTTTCGTAAAGGGGTGGGGGGAATAATAAAAAACAATATCTTCTTATTAATAATTTTTATGTTTCGTATTTTTAGCTAATGGCTCGCAGAAAACAAATTACTTTCCTTTTAAGGATTTGTCTGAAGATCCACATTTCTCTGCTAACCTTATTTATTTTATTTCTTCCCCGCTTGTTTTAAAATTCTGTTTTCGGCAACAAAGTCTCTTTGAGTCAATTTCTTAATTAAAAAAAAATGTTTTCATTTCTCCGTTTTTTTTT
>NC_068987.1:65479135-65484879 GCF_001194135.2 Octopus bimaculoides | reverse complement strand
GTTCAACTGGTACTTACTTTATCGACCCTGAAATGATGAAAGACAAAGTCGACCTCGGCGGAATTTAAACTCAGAACGTAGCGACAGGCGAAATACTGCTAAGCACTTCGTCCAGCGCGATAACGATTCTGCCAGCTCACTACCTTAATAATAATAATAATAATAATAATAATAACAATAATAATAATAATGATGATGATGATGATAATAATAATAATAATATAGGCACAGAGCCTTAAAGGTTGGGAACAGAAGCAGTCGATTATTGACTGGTTCTGAATTTGAACTCAGAAGATTTTGGGGGAGGGGATGTGTCGATTACATCGACCCCAGTGTTCAACTGGTACTTACTTTATCGACCCTGAAATGATGAAAGACAAAGTCGACCTCGGCGGAATTTAAACTCAGAACGTAGCGACAGGCGAAATACTGCTAAGCATTTTGCCCGGCTTGCTAACGATTCTGCTCGCTCCCTTAATAATAATAATAATAATAATAATAATAATAATAATAATAATTTCTTCATTTGCCATTAGGGCGACAGATGACGTGACAATAGAAAGACAGACATAAAATGTGGGAATTTACATACAATGAAATAATTAGAGAGAAAATGAAAAGTAAAAAAGTATACACGTACACAATAAAACAAAGAAAGGGATTATATATAGTATACATCAGTAAAAGAAAAAAAAGAGGGTGATAGTAATGTGGGTCACCTGATACAAGAGGGCCTTTAAAGGCAATCGAGGAACCCCGCAAGTTCCCGCTCCAGTTCCAGTCCTCTGACTCACAGGCCTATACTTTAAGCGATGCGATCCTCTCTTGCCATTGTTGCCTCTTTCACTTACCTTTCAATAAATTCGCTTGAGGACAGCACATCCCTCCTCGACCTTACTTTTCTTTTCAAGTGAAACTTGAAAAAGATGATGCGGGCTCTACCAAAGAGGAATGTATCTGTTTTTATGTCGTTCAGCCTTCTTCGCCAGACGACTTCTTTTGCAATAGCCACCAGCTAGAGATCCGTCCCACACGCGACAGCAGCTGTTCGACAGAACTCCACAAGTCAGCAATGCCCAGACACTCAAAAAAGTTTCGTTACTCTGCACGCATCTCGAACAACTCCTTCTGACTGCATATCCATGCCAGTAGAGTTTATCTCGAACCGGTAGTGCCTCTCAGTAGCACTGCCAGGCCAAGGACATCTGGAAATTATCAGTAGTACACCCAATCGGAAAGTCCTTCGGAACTGACTAGCCAGTTCACTTTTGTCAACCCCACCCTCAAAGTCTCCCCGAAAACGTCATCACACTTCCCTGACACTAATCCTCTATACATTACTAAAGTGAAACATCCACCAATCACATTGCCCGATTTATAGAGGACTGTGACCGCCTGGCGACACTCTAGAAGCCAAGCACCCAGTCTTGATCTTTCATTTACTAAGGTCTACAGTTCCGTCAAGGAGACGAGCTACGGAAAGACGTATCACACGAACGGTGCCCACACACGATTACATCTAGGAATCGTTGCAGGTGGCGCAGCCTAAGAGCGCTCTGTGCATTAGCAGCAATAGCATGCTGTAGCTGCCATGCAGTGAACGCTAACAACACATTGACTGCATGACCATTGGAATTCGTCCCTTCCACAAGAAGCTAAATAATATATGCTCCAAACTGATCAAGACGTTGTTGTGGCAAGGCACGACGGTTAGGCGATAGATGATGATGTAAGCATTCGCCACTTCTGACCGCCCTTTCAAGTACAGCTTCCTTTCTATCCATTTATGGGTAACACTAGCCGCCTTTTTGTCATTTAGTCCCAGTTCTTAGCCACCTGGAGGTCGAGATTGAACGAGATCCCAAGCAGTTTAACGGGTCTGTTAGTCCAGCATCAAACAACGGCGTCCGACGGCATAGACCTGCCTCTCAGGATCCCAACTGCAAGCCTACCAACTTGTCTGCGTTGGTTTTGACTCCTGCCACTGACTCGTATTCCTTTATAATGATACAAACTGCCTTCACTTCAGGAGGGGCGAGTGCAAACTTCCCTGGCGAACCGAGCGTGTGATACGAAATGGTTCCTTTTATTTTGACTACTAAGCAGGTGCCGCTGTGTATTACAGCGACTCTGAAAACGGGTCCGAAGCCGGCCAATTCCAGGACGGCTTCCAAGTAACGATGGTCGACCCCTATCGAATGCTTTAGACTGATCCAACTTGATCAGGACCCCACTGAAACCAACTTTTGTCCTAGCCCTCTCAGTGATGTTTCGCATAAAATGTAGGTTGTCATGGATAGTCCTGTTCTGGATAGCGCATGTTTGCGCTCGCCCAGCCAGGCTCCGAGGACAAGCGCCAACATTTTCACGGACACCAATGCCAAAATTTTAAACACCGTGTATAGCAGAGTTATCAGCGGAAAATTACCTAGCACATTCCCTTCGTAAGCGACTTTCTTCAGCGGTGTTACCATTCCTTGGTTAACAACACTAAGAATTCACCTGTTCTGCTTTCAGTTACGGTAAATGTCTACCAAGAGGGGCCACCGCACAAGTCTGGCATGAACTCGAGAATTCATTGTACAGACTATCAAAACCGGGCGATTTGCAATGATTAAGCGACTGCGATTTAAGCGACTGTTATTGACTTTTCGCAAAAGCTCACGCCCACTTCCGAGAGCCGTGGCAGGCTGTCTAGGTACGAACTACACTCCACTACCGTCACCGACGCATCATCCTCCCCAAACAATCGTGCGAAGTGCTGCTGGGAAGTCGCACACATCTGTTCGGAACCGAGAAGTATGCGCCCGTCTCGGCCTGTCAAAGACCTGATCGTAGTTTTGTTGCCTCATCTTGTCTCCATCGTTCGAGTCCATCGGATGACTTTAGTTCCTTCGTGTTTAAGCGCACGGGCCTTAGCTTTTGCAACACAGATTTCGTGTTTTGCCTCAAGGAAATGGTCAAGGGCCATTCTCGCCGCTGGCACGTCGATCACGATACTTTTACCAATCGTCTCTTCTAAGTTACTAACTAGTTCTCCTTCGAATATATTTCTTTGTTTTTCCAGTTCTTTGCTAAACACTATTGATTCTATTCTAATCGCCCTCTTCAGGGTGATCCACCACCAGTTTTTGACGATTACCTTCGTCAACTGCCACTTAGCTAGTTCACTAATCCGATGCCTATACGCTTTGCATACCAGTAAGAACTTCCGGTAACCTGGTCCCTGTCTACGAGTCCTATCTATATTCGACAAAGCAGATCGTAAATATGTCGTCCGTGTAGCCGGCTAATTTGAACTGTCGACAACCTACACAACCCTATCCGCTGACCTAACAAATACTCTAGATACGATCTGGATGATCCACTGATGTTGCTCCATGTCCACACTGGAAGTTTCTGAGCAGGTTTTCGAAGCTTTTGCACCTCTTACTACAATGTGTTAGTCTCTACTACAGTGTGCGTCCAGTCCCCTACTAGTACTATAGAGCGAAATATTCCCAAGAATTCTTTAAACGTCTGAAGAAGTCTGGCCTTCCAGCCTGTCGGGACATAACGGTCACCAGTCTAAAGGCGCCACTTTCTCTGCCGCTCACCTATAGGACCACCAATTTACCATCCGGGTCGAAGAAGACTGCCAGCAGTGCAACCCCGCCGCCCGATTCTGAGCTACACCTGACTTCGCTCATCATCTTATAAAGGATGATCGATAAAGTAACTACCAATCGTAGAATCATAGGCTGAAACCTGTGGAATTTAGCTTTACCTTTTCTTTACATAGTTTAGATCTTCTTACACTAATGTAAAGCAATCATTTCAAGCATAGACACAAAATCTGAAATCTGTGGGAGGGTTTTAATTTATACAATCGGCTCTGATGCTTCACTCATACTATATTGTATCGGCTGCAAAAGGATGAAAGATAAAGCTGGCCTCGGTGGACTTGAACTCAGAATGTAAAGAGCTGAAAAAAATATTGCCAAGCATTCTGTCTGATGCTCTAACAACTCTACCAATTTGTTACCCATCTATTTATTGGTTCAGAGGCGCAATGGCCCAGTGGCTAGGGCAGCGGACTCGCGGTCATAAGATCGGGGTTTCGATTCCCGGACCGGGCGTTGTGAGTGTTTATTGAGCGAAAACACCTAAAGCTCCACGAGGCTCCGGCAGGGAATGGTGGCGAACCCTGCTGTACTCTTTCACCACAACTTTCTCTTACTTCCTGTTTCTATTGTGCCTGTAATTCAATGGGTCAGCCTTGTCACACTGTGTCACGCTAAATATCCCCGAGAACTATGTTAAGGGTACACGTGTCTGTGGAGTGCTCAGCCACTTGCACGTTAATTTCACGAGCAGGCTGTTCCTTTGATCGGATCAACTGGAACCCTAGACGTCGTAAGCGGCGGAGTGCCAACAATACAATTTATTGGTTCCAAATTTTGCCACAAGGCCAGCAGTTCAGAGGAAGAAGTAAATTGATTACATTGACTCCAGTGCTCAACTAGTACTTTTCTATCTCGAAAGGATGAAAGGTAAAGTTGACCTCAGCAGAATTTGAACTCAGAACGCAAAGACGGACAAACTGCTGCTAAGAATATTATATGGTGTGCTATCGATTCTGCCAGCTCGCCGCCTTTAAAAGGATAAAAGGCAAAATCAGCCTCGTCACAATTTGAACTCTGAACGTAAAGACGGACAAAAGCATTGTGTACGTCATGCTAACGATTCTGCCAGCTTTCTGCCCCTAAAAAAAGATGAAGGGCAAAGTCGACCTCGGTAGAACTTGAAGTCAGAACGGGCGAAATACAGCTAAGCCCTGTACGACGTGCTAACGATTCTTAATATCCGTCTACTTATTAACGCTTTCTGTTTTAACCACAAGGCTAGCATTGCTGAGGAGAAGGGGCTAGTTGATACAGTGGATCTCAGTACTTCACTGGTACATTATTTTATCGACTGCGAAGTGATGAAAGGTAAAGTTGGCTTCAGTGAGATTTGAACTCAGAGACTAAAGTGTCAGAACAAGCACATTTTTTCCCAATTTTCTCGAATATTCTCTCAGCTCATCATCTTGTAATAATGATTTCTGACTTAGGCTCGAAAACAAAGAAATTTTAAGAGGAGGGGACTAGCCAATAGCATCGACTCCGATAAACGCTGATACTTCGATAACGGAGAAATCAAAGGCAAACTTGACCTCAGCAGGATTTGAACTCGAAATTGAACTCATACTTGGAACAAATGTCGCTAAGCTCTAGCGATTCTGCCAATCCACTGACCTTCTTTTACCGATTTATGACAACACGTCAATAACAGCAACCACAAAAACAGCAGCAGTAGCAGCAGCAGCAACAATGGCAGCAAGAACAGCAGTAAAATATATTTAGTTATACATTGAAATCGGCGATACTAAATTTATTTGACTGCTGTAATTGCTGCTGCTCTTGTTGCTGTGCTGTTGATGCTGTTGGTGCTGCTGCTTCTGTTCTTGCTGCAGTTGTTATTTTTGTTGCTTCTGCTGTTTTTGTTGTTGTTGTTGCTGCTGCTGCTGCTGCTGCTGTTGTTATTGTTGTTGTTGTTGTTGTTGCTGTTGTTGGTGCTGCTACTACTGTTGTTTCTGTTGTTGCTTTTGTTGCTTCCGCTGCTGCTGTTGCTGCTGGTGCTGGGGGTAGCGGTGGTGGTAGTGGTGGTAGTGGCGGTATTGGTAGTCTTGCTATTGTTGTTGTTGTTGTTGTTGTTGTTGT
>NC_068987.1:65475528-65478916 GCF_001194135.2 Octopus bimaculoides | reverse complement strand
ATGTATGTACGTATTATGTATGCATCCATGTATGCATGTATGCATGCATATATGTATGTACGTACGTATGTACGCATGTATGCATGCATGCGTGTATGTATGCATGTATGTATTGCTGCTGTTGCTGATAATGCCACACTTGCTATTGCAGCTATTTCTGTTATTGCTGCATCTAATGCTGTTGTGAATGCTGCTGTTGCTGTTACAGCTAAAACTGCTGCTGCTACTGCTGATGCTGTTTCAACGGCTGCAATTGCTGCTACAGCTGCTGCGGCTCGTATTTCTACCTCTGCTGCAGCTGTTGATGCTACTGCTGCTGCTGATTTCGTTATTGCTGTTATAGTTGCCGCTACTGCTGCTGTTGCTCTTGCTATTGTTGCTACTGTTGTTGCTAATGTTGCTGCAACTACTGATGTCGGTGCTAATTTCGTGCTACTGTTGGTACTAGTGTTGCAGTCGGTGTTGAATATGTTGTTGCTGCAGCTTATGTTGGCCAATCCTGTACGTGTCAAATTATACGAGTCCAAAGCCTTATCATTAGACGAGTTCAAAGCCTACTGTTATTGTTTAATTCCAAAAGAAACCCTAATCTAGTAGATCTATCATTAAACGCGTTACAACCATGACTCTCTCGTCTTTTATTTATGGTACATCTCTGACAAGTGTGTCCTTTGATTTCTAAAAACAAGCGTTAGAGTGTAATTTCAGGTGGATTTTAGGGCGGAAAGCTGCCAGGATCGTTAGCAAACCGGGGAAAACGCTTAGTGGCATTTCGTCTGTCATTACGTTCTGAATTCAAATTCCGCCGAGGTCGACTTTGCTTTTCATTCTTTCAAGTTTGATAAAATAAGCACCAGTTGAACATTGGTGTCAATGCAATCGACATCTCCTCCCAGCTTTACAATTGCTGGCCTTGTGGCAAAATTTGATGCCATTATTTAAACTATGTGGAGGCGCAATGGCCAAGTGGTTAGGGCAGCGGACTCGCGGTCATAGGATCACGGTTTCGATTCCCAGACCGGGCGTTGTAAGTGTTTATTGAGAGAAAACACCTAAAGTTCCACGAGGCTCCAGCAGGGGGTGGTGGCGAACCCTGCTGTACTCTTTCACCACAACTTTCTCTCACTCTTACTTCCTGTTTCTGTTGTGCCTGTAATTCAAAGGGTCAGCCTTGTCACACTGTGTCACGCTAAATATCCCCGAGAACTACGTTAAGGGTACACGTGTCTGTGGAGTGCTCAGCCACTTGCACGTTAATTTCACGAGCAGGCTGTTCCTTTGATCGGATCAACTGGAACCCTCGACGTCGTAAGCCACGGAGTGCCAGCAACAACAATTAAAACTATATAGGGCGGTGAGTAAGCAGAATCGTTAGCACACCTGACAAAATGCTTAGTAGCATTTCGTCTGCCTTTAGGTTCTGGGTACAAATTCCTCCGACTTGTAATCGACTTTTCCCCTCCTGAAAATTGCTGCACTTGTGCCAAAATTTAAAACCAGTTTCAGGTAGATTTGGCTGCTATTTCTAGCAACACAAGCTATTAACTAGAGACTGCTTCATTGGTTCGTCAAGTTGTTATATATTTTATGCTGTAAGTCGTATTTCAAATAGATTTGGTTGGCTTAAAAACAAAAAAATTGCAACGTGTTGCATGCGTTTCCGAATATTTGCGCGTATGTGCGTACGTATGTGTCTGTGTGACTGTGTATGTAATGATGTAATTATTTCTTTGTGTGTGGGGAGGAGGGCGCGCGCAAGTATGAATGTGTATGTGTTCGTGAGTGTACGTTATGTAGGACTAGCTATATAATTATTTCACTTTCTATGTGTGTGTGTGTGTGTGTGTGTGTGTGTGTGTGTGTGTGTGTGTGTGTGTGTGTGTGTGTGTGTGTGTGTGTGTGTGTGTACGTATGGCTTTGTATTTATATAATTATTTCACCTTCTTTATGTGTGTTAGTGCGCGGAAACATAGCCGAATGTAATCAGGAGATTTTGATTTCGAATCCAACAACTTAATTCCTTCTGAGTAAAGATGGGTAGGCAAAAATATTTGGGGAAATCCAGTCGAGTTGGCTGTATCAGGATTTCTGATGCCATCTTTGATACTCATGGTGCTGGTCTGATTCTGACAGAAAATGTATTAAAGGAACAACGAGTCGGTGGAAAACTCTAATCTTAAAACCTGAATTCCTAATGGAGCGGTAGAGGCACCACAGTGACATATTTTGCTTCTTGGGCATCTAATTCTGGTAGAGAGCATTACTCTCCAGGTTTGATCACAGCCGACGTCTTCTAAATAAGAGAAAAAGAGAAGGGAGAATACGAAGAACAGAAACAACCAACCCCCATCACCACTCCCAGTTCTAGTACTTTATTTACAGACCCTGAAAGGTTGAAAAACAAAGCTTAGCTCCTTGGTAGAAATTGAACTCGGAGCGTAGAGATCCGGGACGAATACCGTAAAGCATTTTCCAGCCGACATTCTGGCAACTCTACCTAGACTTGCCAACAATAATTGTTTCAAATTTTGGCATAAGACCAGCAGTTTGGGGAGAAAAGAAGTCATCATATCACCACCAGTATTTGACTGGTACTTTATTTTATCAATCCTCGAAAGGTTGAAATACAAAATTAACGTCAGCGAGATTTGATCGCAGAACGTAAAGAGCCGAGAGAAACGCCGCTAAGTCTTTTGTGCGACGCGTTAACGATTCTCTTAGCTCGCTGCTTCAAAACTATAATAATTTCTAATTTTCCTTCTTCTATACGCACATGGTCTGAAGTTTTGTGAGAGAGGGCTAGTCGATTATATCGACCCTAATGCTTTACAGATACTTATTTTATCGACCCCGTGAGAATGAAAGGCAATGTCAACCTCGGTGGAATTTGAGCCCAGAATATAAAAACGAGCGAAATGCCGCTAAGCATTTTGTTCGGTGCGGTAATTACTCTGTGAGCTTGCCACCTTAACGCTTAATGCTTTCAAATTTTGACACGGGTCCAGCAGTTTTGGAGGAGAGGGGGAGGTCATGAGAGGTTGCTGAAAAGTTCCTGGATTTAAGGGTATCGTGAAAGGCCTAGTTGGAGACCCAACCTACCGAGTTCTTTTACAGGGCTTGGAAAAACTGAAGGACCGCTGCAATAAGTGTGTGAATCTGAGAGGAGGAATATGTCGAATAAATTCATAATTACATGATCCTCTTGTATTTTCTTTTACCCAAAGCCAGGAACTTTTTAGCACGCCCTCGTACATCGACGCCAGTGTTGAACTGCCACTTATTTCGTAGAAGCCGAAAGGGTGAACGGCAAAGTTAACCTCTGTCGGATTTGAGTGCAATGTAAAAGGACAAGTGAAATGTTGCTATGCATTATATCCAACGCGCTAAC
>NC_068987.1:65474011-65474918 GCF_001194135.2 Octopus bimaculoides | reverse complement strand
CTTCTTCTTTTCAAAATCTGATTTATTTTCTTCTTGATATCTCATTCCGCTGTAAATAAAGATAAGGTGGTCATTTGCTAGAATTGTCAAGTGCTGTATGCTTCTCTCTCTCTCTCTCTCTAGTATAACCAGCCGAAATTGCAAAGATAATCTCGAACTCGACTGAGGAAAGAAAACTCCGAATAACCTGTCCTTGTTTTCTTTGTATCGTCTATCTGGATGTTTTGTTGTCCCTTTCTTGTATCACCTAACTGTCTGGATGTTTTGCGTTCTTGTCCCATTTTGTATTTTTATATCTATATATATATAGTGGCGTACGTACACTTTGGTCTCTTATATGTAAGTATATATTTATCTAAATCTTGTACGATTCAATTCTCTTATTCTTTCCTTCGTTCTATCAGCCCTTTCACGCTTATTTCGTTCATTCCACTTTTCGTTCTTTCGTTCCCCCTTTCTCACATTTCCTTGCCTCCTCTTCATGCTCACTTTCCCTCCTCTTTTCACTTCACAGTGTCCCTGTCATTTTTTCTCGCTCCTTCTTATTTCTTTTGTACCTCTGCCTCTACCTTTCTCTCTTCTCTCCCCCACGTGACCGGTGTTCGGCCAAGCCTCACCTTTCTTCTTGGTTCGGCCGTTGTCCGTGCAACATCTATATTCTTCCCTGTTCCTGTGAAATCTTGTATCCCTGACGTAAGGCTTTACTTTCACGCACGCCAGCTTAATTTAAATCGTCCTTAGTCGAAAGACACCTGTTGTTATGTCCTGTTATTTGTATTTGTGTAACTTTCTCCGTTTTTTTTTTTTTGTCCTTGCTTTCGTATACATTCGCTGCTTTCTTCCAAAGAATCTAATGCACTTAACTTAGTTTTTCCTTGGGGTTGGCCAGATTGGAGCAAGCTCGAGT
>NC_068987.1:65470580-65472699 GCF_001194135.2 Octopus bimaculoides | reverse complement strand
GAAGATAAAACTCGATTAGCCACAACGATCCTTTTTTTCTTGACATGCCAAAATTAGCACTCAAGTCATTTACGTTTTAGAGGCCATTCTCACGAAGGTTAAACCAAGACAGGGTTTCAAAAACTTTTAGAATGTCCAGAAAACTTACCATATATCCGTAAATGTAAGTTGAAATGGTTCATTTTCAACCATATATCTATATGTGAACAACTTCTTCTAGAACCACACAGCCCTGTGTTTAACATGAAATTTTTTTATCACTTAAGTCATATCCATTTTTGTCACACACGTCACGCCAAATAAATAGCAATTGTAACGACATTGTAGTCCAGCAAACTCACTGGCATTTTTTTTTTTTTTTATTTCAAGGATAATGTAAATAAACAACATGAGGCTTTTCTGGAGAAATTCATAGGAGATAACTGCTCCTATAAATAAGACGTAATGGAAGTGTACAATTACGTAATAGGCCTCTTGGAGTATAATATCTAAAGTTGAATTGGATAAAAGGATTCTTGTTAGTCCTCTTGTGGTGAATAGGAAGATAAATCCTAATGATCATGACATAGGGGAAAATAATTACTTTATACGTTGTCATGTACGTCACAATTATACAATTTTTCGATCCTCTTCATAAAATTCTATGTACATTCCAAGTAAAAGAAAAACAACTTTTTGTTTAATATTCGCCTGGATAGTCAAACTTTGCTGTGAAAAATGAATCGATACGGTTCCGGTAACTGTTCAAGATTTACAACTTAGATGTTTCATAATCTGTGTCTCTGACTGCCACGTAATTGATGTGAGATTGGTCCGTTAGAGGAACTTGACAACAGCGCTTTTAATCACAATTCTCAACATTCGAGAGCTAAACAAGTAAACTTAACGTTCTGAAACAAATAAACAAGATAATCTTCATATGTCAAAGATCTTACATCTACTTAAATTTCTTTCTTTTGTAACACAATTGGTGTATAATAGCATCACTGTATGCAGGTTTTCAACAGGGCAAATATCTGGTTCATTGAATTTCTGGCGGAGAAAGTGACATGGGATTGTGCGTACCTCAGTACAGAACAAATATTGCAAAGGACTTGGTTTAAAACATACGAGGTTTTTTTTTTCAGTATTTTAGTTGATATTCAGGGAACACACACACAGACACACACACACACACACACACACATACATACATACATACATACATATGTATGTGTGTGTGTGTGTGCGTGCGTGTGTGTATAGATAGAGAGAGAGAGAGAGAGACAGCCAGACAGACAGATAGTACACACACACACACTCACTACACGTGTGTGTGTGTGTGTGTATGTATTACCAGGACAACACGAATCCTCTTTCTGCAAAACGAGCTAAACTGAGGTAAATCACATTCACAAACACTGCAGGCCCTCATTCCAATCTGGATTGTGGAGTTGTCCCCCTTGACTAGATATTTTGACTTTTTATGAGCAGACTGAATCACAAAAGTTAATAATGTTTCTTCCTCATTAGCATTATAGAGATATTTTATTAAACAATTTTTTCAACTCGCTACATTAAATATGCTACCTGCACCACATTAGTACTATAATTTACATAAATAAATAAATATATATATATATATATATATATATATATATATATATATACCATACTAAACCTTTCTCTTTCTCTCTCTTTCTCTGTCTTTCCCTTTCGCTTCTCCCCCTTTCTCTGTCTTTCTCCCTATCTATCTGTCCATCTTACTTTGCATATTTCTCTCTCTCACCTCCTCCCTCACTCTCCCCTCACTCTCTCTCTCTATCTATCTATCTATCTATCTCTAAACAATTGAATAGAAACATCCACACATTTATGAATCTATGGATTCTCTCTCTCTCTCTATCTATCTCTCTCTCTCTCTCTCTCTCTCTCTCTTTCTGTGTTTGTCTATCTATCTATCTATTTCTATTTACACACATACACACACGCGCTCACACACACAGATATTATGCATGTGCGTTTGTGCGTGTATATTTGCGTGTATGTGTCTACGTCCATGTATACGTATATGGAGAGAGAGATGAGGAGGTCGAGAATTCATAGATGTGTGTGTGTGTGTGTGTGTGTGTGTGTGTGT
>NC_068987.1:65469167-65470192 GCF_001194135.2 Octopus bimaculoides | reverse complement strand
TGTGTGTGTGTGTGTGTGTGTGTGTGTTATACGTGCACATTTGAAATTTTTACAGTAATTCTTGCTTTCACTGCTTCGCAATGATGGCTCAAACCGCGATTCGGATAATGTAATACCAGTTTATCTCTCACATAATATATATAAAAGAAAACACACTTCCAAAATTAACGTACAATGACCATTTTAAATTTTGCTGTATCCTCATCAGTGACATTTACGATAACGATAATTTTCTATACACCTTCAGCCGAACATCGGTTCTCTCCCTTAAATTCAAAATGCAGAGCATCAAGTATGGGATTATCTCCCCTGAATAAACACGTCCTGCAGATTTGCGTCACGCTCGAAAATATAATACTTGCCCTTATTTGGTTAAATCTTTTTACATACATAGTTCAAATCCTGTCAAAGTCCATTCTCTCTTTCAAGATACATGGATCTATAAGATAAAATACTCGCACACGCCTACCGTATTCATACATAAGCAAAAACTTAATACTCTGAATGTCTGTCTCACAATTTAGTCATTTCGCACGATGCTAGGAGCCGAAATTTACTTTATTTACTTATATTATATTCTATGCAAAAAGTGCCGTTGGTTATGTTTCTACCGTATCAATTGTTACGTTTTCTTTCTGATTGTAACGATTTGTAACTCAGTGCAGAACAAATACTAAAAAGGACATAGTTCACAAGTGAATGAGTTTTGTTTGTTGTTTTTATTCACGTCCGTATTTGAATCTCATTTGTAGGGTCAATATAATGCCAATAATCAACGCGCACACTGGTTCTATTTCACTTTATTGCCAACGTCATTTCATCGCCATTCGTGATCTCTTCAATGGCTCATACTTCTATGTTTTGGTTCTTGAGAATGTACGTCAGAGACGGGGAGAGAAGGAAAGCACGCATGTGAATGTGTGTGCGTGTGTGGATGCGCATAACTGATATACATATATATATATATGTGTGTGTGTGTGTGTGTGTGTGTGTGTGTGTGTGTGTGTGTGTGTGTGTGTGTGTGT
>NC_068987.1:65467613-65468483 GCF_001194135.2 Octopus bimaculoides | reverse complement strand
TATACGATGTCCTTGATCGAGCGTTTTTTTTCTTTCTTTCTTTGCTAATTTTGTATGTAAAGTATATTGATCGATCTAGTATTTGATGCTGAACTCTTACAAATGAAAGCATTTAAATTGTTTTGAAATTAAATATTCAAACCGAGCCAATTGGCAGGAGACCTTGAGGTAGCGTCAAGTGACCACACTTCCCATTCCAGCCGGAAAGAGTAATGACGGTTGCTTCTGATAAGACCCTGTGGAGGAGATGCCTGAGGATTTCAGTCCCCACGACCCTCTCATGAATAGTGAGCGGAAATGATGAATGGATGGAGAAATTAAATAATTGGAAGGCATTACGTGACATATATATACATACTAGTATCTAAAGGGCAATAACCCTCTTGTATTGATTGGCATCTTTAGATTAACCATGCAATGTAATATAATTCAACACCCTAAAACATGTGGGAGGATTATGTGTGTGTGCGCGCGGATGCGTGTATGCCTGTACTATATTTAAACTTTACTTTTTGTCGACGAATAAGGAAGAGAAGATCCAATGCATGTTGTAGAAAATGGTATATTTCACTTTAAGAAAATTCCATTTCTTCTAAATCATATTTAGTGTCTTAAGAGGGAAATATACAATAGATAATGTAGTTCTAAATATGCAATGCCTGAAACGAAAGACGAAATAATCGAAGGTCAACGCTCTCTACTCAATGATTGCCAGAAACATTTTTACACACTCGCAATTATCGAGGCATAGAATAAATTACCTGGGTCACTTGTTTGCAGTCTAAACATTGTATCTTTCAAAAATTCCCTGCTTTTCTAAATTGACCAACACTGCTCCAGACGTGCCTATGCACCCTTTCCTTTTTATGA
>NC_068987.1:65465769-65466085 GCF_001194135.2 Octopus bimaculoides | reverse complement strand
GTGTGTACATACACACGTATACACACAATAAAAAGTTGAACAGAACAACATAAAAATAAGACAAAACAAGAAACGAATGCATAAAATTTACAGAGAAGGTTAGCAACTGGTAAGCTAAGTAAAAGTATAGTCGTTCGGCTCCAACAAGGCATGAATTGCAAGAAGAAATAGAGTTTATTCAGAAAGATGTAAAATGAGAGATTGCAAAATGAGGATGCTCACTTGAAAACTGCTTACCCTCAAGCAGGAGCTAAAAGCTGTCAGTAAAGAACTCCGACATCAGAAGAGAATAACCGAGAGAAGAACAATAAACAAA
>NC_068987.1:65464071-65465669 GCF_001194135.2 Octopus bimaculoides | reverse complement strand
CTGGAACCCTCGATGTCGTAAGCGACGGAGTGCCAACAACAACATAGATGTTCTCAAAGGAAGGAAACTTGAGTAATTTCGTTTTCATTTCCATGAATAAAGGTATTTTGAAGATGAAGTTAGAGCGTAGTGCTAATAAATTTTATATCAAAGTGCTTGATGAATTGAACAGATTGACAAATAAATTTTAAATAACTCGTTATTTGTAGATTCTGTTTTCTTTAATTTCTCTTGTAACCAGCAACGGTCATCACGGCAGGGTCGTTGACAAGGTATTGTTAATGAGGGAACACCAAAGTCCAGTGAACAGTAGTATCAAGCACGATGCATAACCTGTTGATAGAAGTGCATTTTCTCACATTAAAACTAGTTCATAGCGCTTTCACAGATGGAGTGGTAGGGCGAATGGCATTTGGTGAGCGGGAGAGGAAGGTGCCACTACTCCATTCTCTACCTTGGCGATTGGCTTGCATCATGGACTGCATTTCCTGGTTTCCAAGTAACACTTCACCACTGATACACACACACACACAAATGTTTACTGATAATTCAAGGTGGTGCCCCAGAATAACCACAGTCTAATGACTGAAAACGAGTGTAGTTGGTCAAATAACTGCGTGACACACGGACAAAGAACCACAAGTAACACAGAATAAATGCCATGAATCAATATTTGATTGTAGATTTCCTGTTTCAAGCTTCTTATTTAAAATCAAGTTGACTTGACAAATGTTCAAAATGTATGACGTCAAAAGTTAACACAGTAAAAAAAAAAAAAATAGTATTCCACAGTGCATCGGCCGGGAATCGAACCCGGGTCGCCCGCGTGGCAGGCGAGCATTCTACCACTGAACCACCGATGCTGACATTTTCTAACCTCCTATATAACTTAATATGTCATTCTCTTCAGAGTAGTAGCGGTTAAATGTCACACAACTGAGAAGTCGCAGACTTAATACGAGAGTATGAAATAAATCAAGCCCTGGCCGAAGTAACAGAATTACTAACTCTGATTCTGATTCTGACCATACCAGCCACATCTACTTCCTGTGAGAAAATGTTTTCTTCTTTAAAGAAAAGATCCCATTTGTCGACGAGAGAGCTTGATTTTAAATCAGAGGCTTGAAACAAGAAACCTATAAGCAAATATCCATTCACAGCACTTTATACAGTGTTGTGTGTGGTTCTATGTCCGTCTGTCCTGCATAGCCACTTGACCGATTACATCCTTTTTCATGATGCAAGCCAATCGCCAAGGAAGAGAATGGAGTAGTGGAACCTTCCTCTCCCGCTCACCAAATGCCATTCGCCCCACCACTCCATCTGTGAAAGCGCTATGAACTAGTTTTAATGTGAGAAAATGCACTTCTATCAACAGGTTATGCATCGTGCTTGATACTCCTGTTCACTGGACTTTGGTGTTCCCTCATTAACAATACCATGGCAACGACCCTGCCGTGATGACCGTTGCTGGTTACAAGAGAAATTAAAGAAAACAGAATCTACAAATAACGAGTTATTTAAAATTTATTTGTCAATCTGTTCAATTCATCAAGCACTTTGATATAAAATTTATCAGCACTATACTCTAACTTTAT
>NC_068987.1:65461389-65463539 GCF_001194135.2 Octopus bimaculoides | reverse complement strand
CACACACACACACACACACACACACACACACACACACACACACACACACACACACACACACACACAGAATGGAGAGTGTGAGGAATACGTTGCTTTAAGGAAAGATGGGCAGGTGGCTTTTGTGCTGTCCATCGCAAAGAAACACTCACAATATATGCTATCACGCACAAAATGACAGCTTCCAAATCGTTTCCTGACTGGGTAAAAATTATCAGAAGTTAAACTTCTTTAACTTTTTTTCATAATTTTTTTCTGGACTAAGAAAAATATCTTCTGAAATTCAGCGTGGAAAATTATACAATACACCAAATTTTAAAATTTTAAATAAACTTTGAAATTTCCACAGGTGCAGCTACACAAAAGATCCGACAAATGTTGGAAATGTATGTCAACAAAATGTAATATATAAATAACACAATAAAAAGTTACTTTTATATGTATAGTCCGGGAACCGAAACCGCGCCTCCCGCGTGGGAGGCGAGCATTCTACCATTGGACCACCTATGCTGACACTGTAGTCAATTTTATATAACTTAATATTGTATTTCCTCCTGAATAGTAGCGGGTATTAATTTTTTAATGTGTTTTTCTATATAATTGCTACAACGTTTCACGGTTTTAATACATCTCACTTGCAGTATTCTCTCCATAAAATGACATATGTTAGAAAGCAAGAGACCAATGCCTGTTTTTACTGTATTTATACTTAATCGACATTATTTATGTAGTTGTATATAGTTTATGTTACTTTGAAAATACCTAATCGAGGCTGCCCTTTGGCAAGGCACAGCACTCGTTTAGCCATCCTGCTAGAGATACGGCGAAGTCACAGGACTGCAGCATGGTGGAATGTGAAGAGGTAGCGGAAGAGTTCAACCGAGTCAATAGTGCTTCTTACATTGATGCTGAGCGGAGGAAACCTAGAAGATCAATGGTCAGGACCACCAAGCTCTAGCAGAAGAGTAACTGCAACACATTCAAAGGAGTGATGTCCATGGTAGTGTCATCAGCTAAGGAAAGATTCATTATGACACATGCTTCCAATTCATTTCATAATAATGGAATTGCATGACGACGGAGAGTCATGGGAATCCGTGAAATCAGTGGAAAAAATGTAGTTGTATAGTAGCGGTTGATAGACATTACATTAGATAAATTTTGCATGGCTAAAAGTTTTTCAAATGGAATAACATTGAATCCTCGACACATCATGGATTAATATTCTGTGAAACGATCATTTTCAAAGAAATGACTTTGGCCAACCGATCATCATTAAATCAAAATTAAACTTTAAAAAAGTCAACAGTTGTACTGAGTAAACGAGAGGAGAAGTAGATCAATGTAAGATTTCTCGTCCTCTCAAACAGAACATTTGATGGTTATGTGAAAGAAGAAAAAGATGTAAGCAAAGAGAGAATTGTGGTAGTCTTACCTGTCAATCTAGAAGGGTCACTCACAGCGTCCACATGCTCTGTCTGCCACCGTACCGTCTAACACGTCTGCTCTCGTACGCTGTCCACCGCCAACTGGCTGTTCGCACCTTGCCGACCCTGCATGCCCACCGCAGCCCTCCCAGTGGGACCCACAGGCCCCACTTCCGACAGGAAATGCGCACTCCCTCACTTCTGGTCCTTCCCTACAACACAGCCTGGCTCATAACACCACACGCCCCACTGATCTGAAGATCATTCAACCAACTTGCCAACACCCTCTCCTCAACCTTGACCATACGCCTTAACTTGTCTCGTAATCAACCAACCAGTGAGTAGGGCACCAGTCCCTCTGCGACCGCCGTGGGACTTCAGGACTGGCCTCAATTCCTGGCATGTTGCTGCCAGCTTCGTCCTCTTGTCCATTACTGTTGGCTCCATCCTCCGTCGAAGTGATGATCCTGCGCACAGCCAAAACATGACGTATCATGCCATCTACGGACATATTTGTTCCTCGAATTTACAGAGGTTATTGTCCCCTTTCCCCATTGAGATGTGCACTGGGCATTAGGGGGTTTAACCCAGACTTCTTCCCCGACCCACACAAAGACACGCTCTTTCTCTTCTGCGGGTTGTGGCGATGCGGTACATGGATGTCTCCACTCGTACTTCAATATTATCATGTGTGGCACTGACTCCTCAGCCTGTCCCGACCTGGGC
>NC_068987.1:65458889-65460810 GCF_001194135.2 Octopus bimaculoides | reverse complement strand
GCACAAAAACCACACTCAACTTCAGGTCAACCTCGGCAGCTAGCTCACTCAGAATTCCTAAACGGCGTCTTATCAACATCTCTGCGCCCCCTTTGGTTCGCCGGTGACCACTGATCCCACCCATCTAAGTACAGTGGTCGAATCGGCCCGGATTTCGTTGGTACGCAGCCCCCACCTCAGGGCCAGGTTCATCCTCTTCAACACGGTATCCAGCTCCGTCACGTTGATGTGGTTGCAGTCGTCCTTCTTCCTGAGCCAGGCCGCATCCTCCACTACGACACCTCCAATTTCCAGGACAACTCCCGTTGCTATGCTGCTGGCATCACACCACATGATTCCATTCTTCAATTTGGGCACATGCCATTTTCCTCTACTTGGTCCTCCGTAGTCACTCTTTCCTAGACTTCTTGCAACAATGCAGTTGTCTTCTCGCTCACGTTGTCACTGCACCTCACTTCTTCAACTCGCCTCTTGATGAAGTTGCATACCGTCCGGAGCCATCCTGCAATTGAGTAGTGTCCCAGCAACTTCCCACACACGGAAAACAGTTCTCGCCTACTCATCTTTGATCCCAGTTCTGGGATCTCATTCCGTCTCCGAAACACCAATGCACCGGCCTTGTCTCTCCGTATCTTGAGTCCCAGTGCAGCTCCTCCTTCCATCACTTCCAGCGGTTTGGCAGTTAGCTAAAAACTCTTCAGGTAGCATATGATCTCCTTTGCCGACACTATGCTCTTGTCCACCAGGATGTCACCAATATAGGAATTGGTGGCTCTTTTCACTTTATCCGCCTTTCCCAGGATGGTTTTGAGAATCGTCGCCATAATTTTCGGTGCTGAATTTCGCCCAAATCCCAACCTGGTCAGGCAGTATGTCCGACCCTTATATCTTACTAGCTGATATTTCCGTAGTCTCTCAGCCACATGTAGCTGCAGGTATGCCGACTTCAAATTGACGATTGTGGAGGCCCCTGTCATCTTCCTCCACTCTCTCAAGGTTTCGCTGCAAATGTCCATGGCTTCGCTGCCCATATGGCACAATACGTGGATGTTTAGCTCTCGGAAATCTAATACTGGCCTGACTTTATGCTTCGTCGGCTGAATCACTGCCATCAGTGGTAGTACTCCACTCTCCACTTCCTCCTTCCAAGGGATCAGAATACCTTTGTTGATCCACCGTTCCACTTCTCCCCCGAACTCGCTTCTGGCATCCCCTTTCGGGGTATGCTGATTGCAGCCTACTCCGTTTTTTCAACGCCGAGGATCTCCCTTCCAGTACCATTCCACTGTCCACTGCTGGCTGTCGAACACAGCCCGAAAATCCTTGTCTGTAACGGTGTGTGCAGCATATTTTTCTTCGCAACTCTCACCACTCTCCTGTTGCGGACTCACGGTGCATAGCGCCCCCGCATCACCGAACGTTACACCGGCTTCATTGACCGTAGCACCTCCCAAACGGACAATGGCGTCCATCCCCATCATCACATCGATTCCGTCCACCACGCGGTCGATCACGATCGCGCACAACCTAAATCTCGTTCCTCGTACCACCATCTACACATCGCTACTTCCTCTGTATTCAACTTCTGTACCTTACACTACTCACTCCACTCCATTCTTTCGCCACCTCCGGAGTCATTAGGGTTGTTGAGCAGCCCGTGTCCACGAGGGCTCGTGACACCTTTCCGTTCACCACGACATCTAAAACTGGCAACGACTGTATACGCACCTTTATTCTTTCGACGGGACGACTACCGGCGCAGTAGTTTCCCTTAGACCTTTTCTCTGAATGCATTCACTGGTGATGTGGCCTGTTTGTCTGCATCGATAGCAAATTACTCCAGGCCTGGGTTCCTTGTAGTCTTTCACCATTTTCCCCGGCGTGCTGCCAGCTCACCGCCCTACAAATTACAGTAATATTG
>NC_068987.1:65457850-65458635 GCF_001194135.2 Octopus bimaculoides | reverse complement strand
ATATATAGTCCCCTATGTTCGTGTTTATAGATCCTCGAAACTTAGTTCATATGATATTCATGGATGGAGGGGTGGGGGCGAATAGCTTTTGGAGAGAGGAAGAGTAAGCTTTCACTGCCCCACTCTCTGTCTATATATATATACATATATATATATATATATATATATACATACATACATACATACATATACAGATAAGGAAATAATTTTATTCTCAAACGCAGGATAATGCTAATAATATAACATGAACAGGATAAACTACCCATATTTTGGAGAAAAATCTGTCGGTGGCTAGCCATGAGACTCGAACTCACATCGCTGTGATTACGCGTCAAATGCTTTAATACATCTCAACGCTTCTACAGCAAACTTTCTTTGTTGACTTTCAACGCAAGTTGAATTTAACACACACACACACACACACACACACACACACACACACACATATATATATATATATGAATAATCAAGTGGAGAATGGAGAAACAAACACAAGAAGAAGCAGGTCAATTGCGCTAGTTAGCCATTGATTTAATTATGTTGAGATTTTATAATGATTCATTGACGATCGTTTCGATGTGCCAATTTGATTGGCAGATATCTTCAGAATGTTGAGAAGAGTATTAAAGTTCATGGTATGAGAGATGCAGGAGTAACAGTTAGGGGATATAGTAATGCATATAGTGGTATAAAAATAGAGTTAGGTAAAGTTAGTCTTACATTTTAGTCGAAGTTGTGGTAATAGTCTTTCTGAGAAGAAATAGAGTGGGTACTGTTTAAGCTCG
>NC_068987.1:65455554-65457512 GCF_001194135.2 Octopus bimaculoides | reverse complement strand
TTAACTTTTTAATTATAATTAAATATATATAAAGGAGAATTTTCCTTTTCTAAGTATAATTATATATAATTAAATATTAATAAAGTCAGAGTTAGCTCCCTCTTTACCAAAACTTAGAGTTACTCCCCTTCACTAACATTGCTCCAGATAGATTTCGCTATACTCTTTTACTCTTTTACTTGTTTCAGTCATTTAACTACGGCCATGCTGGAGCACCGCCTTTTAGTCGAGCAAATCGACCCCAGGACTTATTCTTTGGAAGCCTAGTACTTATTCTATCGGTCTCTTTTGCCGAACCGCTAGGTTACGGGGACGTAAACACACCACCATCGGTTGTCAAACGATGCTAGGGGAACAAACACAGAAACACAAACATATACACACACATACATATATATGTATATATATATACATATATACGACGGGCTTCTTTCAGTTTCCGTCTACCAAATCCACTCACAAGGCTTTGGTCGGCCCGAGGCTTTAGTAGAAGACACTTGTCTAAGGTGCCACGCAGTGGGAATGAACCCGGAACCATGTGATTGGTAAGCAAGCTACTTACCACACAGCTACTCCTGCGCCTATGTTGAAAGTTTTTCAAATGGAGTGATATAATGTTACATTTGTTTCACTAGGATTTTATACATATAAGTGTGTGTCTGTATGTGTGCGTGTGTGTGTGTGTATGTTCGTGTATGCATGTATGTATATGTGTGTGTATACATATGCATGTTTTTATGCTATGTATGTGTGTCTTTATGTTTGTCCCCCACCACCACTTGACGATTGGTATTGCTTTGTTTACGTCCTTGTAATGTAGCAGTTCGGCCCAAGAGGCCGATAGAATAAGTACTGCAACTTAAAGATAAGTGGCACAGAATGTGACACAGTGTAACACAGAATATGACAAGGCTGGATCTTTGAATTACAGGTACAACTAACTTTTGCTAGCGGATATTTTGTACGTTACGATGTGGGCGATGGCTGGAGCTTCATTAATTCAGCTGCAGTATATGTTTGGTACTAACTTTTTCCACACAGTATATATATATATATATATATATAGCAATAAGAAAATGGAGGGGAATATGAGGTACTCATCAACTTGCAGACACTGTATTCTGTTAATTAATCCGTTTATTTTGCAACCAAAAGGACAATAAAAACAATATACAAACATATATGACACACTATGTCATATTAACAATTAAAATTTCAAATTCAAAAGGACATCTAACGACCGAAGAAGGGACAACATTTTACAGCTGTTTCGGCCTAGTGTTGGCATGCCCCATTCTAGCAGTGACTCCTGAAGAAAAGCGTTTGAATGTTTGAAGGTGGTCTGAATTTTTAAAGAAAAGCGTCTGAATGTTTGGCGCGGCAAAGCAATAAACTCCATTGCTTGTGAGCATGTAACATTTCGGCACAACCGTTTTGGCACCGCTTATTTGGAATCGCTGATTCGACGCTGATTTATTTATCATTAGATGTTTTAGTTTCCCTCTTCTCTCCCTCCCTCCCCTTTTCTCTCTGTTTATGTGTGTGTTTATATTTCTCTTTATGAGTATAAGGAGAGGAAAATGTTTATGTCAATCGTGCTCAATTAATAAATTGTAAGGTCTTGCTCTCTTTCCCTCTCTCTTTTTCCTCTCTCTCTCTCTCTCTCACACACACACACACACACACACACACACACACAGACACCTTTTCTATCTATATGTATACATTTCTGCATATTCATGCCTGAGTGCATGTATGTTTGCATTCAGTATCAAAATGTACTGTCACTCAAACAAGTTGAATGCCACTCAGCCATGCCAAATCCTTTGCGTCCAAACAGCTACGCCAGATCGTCTCATACCGGTTCCGTGTATGTTTGGGTGGTCTTCATTTTTAGTATGTTTTTTTTTTGTATAAGTCTGTAAGTGTGGTATGCAGTGATGTGCAACTGGATTCTC
>NC_068987.1:65453827-65455544 GCF_001194135.2 Octopus bimaculoides | reverse complement strand
TCTGTAAGTGTGGTATGCAGTGATGTGCAACTGGATTCTCCACGACCTACAGCAAAGATTTTAAGGAAGGTCCTCTATATCCAAGGAAACTGGTTGTGACTCAGTATTCGTGCATACCATGAATAATAATAATAATAATAATAATAATAATAGTAGTAGTAGTAGTAGTAGTAGTAGTAGTAGTAGTAGTAGTAGTAGTAGTAGTAGTAGTATCACGAACGAACACCCTAGACTTGCCCGAAACCACTACAAGTTGTGGTGACACGATCAAGTAGCGAGGTGCTACATTGGAGATAAAAACTCAGCACTAGAGCCGCATCTATAGCTCTACCTGAGCGCTACATTTGTCACCAGGACTCATAAATTTTCCACTTCTTCTCGAAGGAGTGCTACCACCCACTTTGGGTGCTCTGATTTAGAGGGTCTCCGAGACTAGTGAGGAGAAGAAAGGAAATTATCATCAAACCAGAGACTTAACCCAAATACCCTCAATAAAATGGACTCTGTTAAAGGAGTCACAACACCAAGTTGCAGTATTAATCAGACGACATATTAAGCCTATTAGCCAAGTAGACTACGGTTGGATTTGAATTCAGAATGTAACGAGTCGGAACAAATGCTACAAGACATCTCGTCTGAGCTCTAACTTTTCCAGAATGCTCTCTAGTCGCCCGGGTTCAATTCTCGGCTGATACAACATAATTTTATTTTGCGTTTTATTAACGCAGAGGTGGTAAATGTGGGTTGATGCCGGTTCATACGGGTGATGATGGTAGTGCTGATAAAGAGGTGGTGAAGGCGGTAACGGTTCTGAGGAAGGTGATGATGACGGTTGTAGTGTGGTGACGTTGGCGGTGGTGGTGATGATGTTGATGATTGTGGTTGTAGCTGATGATGGGTGAGGTTAATTGTGATTCTGATAGAGGTGGTGGTGAATGTGGCAATGGTGGCAGCGATGAAGGCAATGATGGTGGTGGGGATGTTGATGAAGGTGGTAGTGGTGATTGTTGTGATGGTCATTTGGAGGATTGTAAAGGGAAAAAGCTTCCTTGGTCATGAATGACCATAGGTTTGCACCTAGGAAGTCACCCTCCGAGACACAAGCCTGGGCAGCGAAATTTTTTCCCTCGAGAGTTCCGGACCCCAGTAATGAATTCATTTGCATACAACCAATCAGAACTTACTTTGACCTTGTTGTCAAGTTAACAAAGGTTGACATTCAAAATGGCGACCTCCGTTGCTATGCGAATTTTGTATTGTGCTCTCATTCAGATGCCAATATCATCGAAATTCCGCAAGTCATCGATACTGAACACATACGCTGGTTAGCGGTAAGTTTGAATTACTGTAGCAATCAAAGATAATGCTTTTGACGAATATGAAAGTACGGAAACTGCTTGAAGGTTTTATAAATACACATTAATTCATTGGTACGAATTATGGACGTGTGTATATTGTTAATGTATCTTTGGCTATCCGAGTCCCACATGTGCATTTCCCTGTGGTCTTCAGCGAAAAACGAGTCTTATTCATTTTAATAGCTTTTGTACAAGGAAAAAAAAAAAGATTTCAGACGATGATGTGAGAAAAAGATTTCACACGATGATGTGAGAAATCCACGGCCAGAAAGTTTACACTTGCAACGCTCTCTTCAAAACCAATTTGGGCGGAATTATGATGTAAGTACGTGCTGAAACTCCCTCATAACTTTTTCTAT
>NC_068987.1:65451443-65452436 GCF_001194135.2 Octopus bimaculoides | reverse complement strand
TTGCGTTTTATTAACGCAGAGGTGGTAAATGTGGGTTGATGCCGGTTCATACGGGTGATGATGGTTGTGCTGATAAAGAGGTGGTGAAGGCGGTAACGGTTGCGAGGAAAGTGATGATGACGGTTGTAGCGTGGTGACGTCGGCGGTGGTGGTGATGATGTTGATGATTGTGGTTGTAGCTGATGATGGGTGAGGTTAATTGTGATTCTGATAGAGGTGGTGATGGAAACGGCAATAGTGGTAATGGTGGTGGTGGTGGTGGTGGGAGATGTTGATGATTATGGCAGTGGTGATTATGGTGATGGTCATGTGGACGATGGTAAAGAGTAAAGACCGCACTCGGTCATGAATGACCATGAGATTTCACCTAGAAAGTTGCCCACCGAGGTACAAGTCCGGACAAGGTTCTTTATGGAAGACCAGTTGTCGCCCATGTATACAAGCTTCTCCTCTCCACACCACGAGTGTTATCCAAGGGAAAGGCAAAGGCCGATGCAGATTGGCTGCCAGTGACGTCACAATTCCTTTCTACAGCTGAGTGAACTGGAACAACGTGAAATAAAAATGTCTTGCTGAAGAACACAACCCGGTCCGAGAATCGAGCTCACCACCACATGACTGTGAGCCCGATGATCTAACCACTGAACCATTGAGCGATGATAATGTTGATAATAACGGTAGTGATGGTGATGAATGGTAGTAAAACTTAGGAAAAATGTTTTGATTCAAGGTTTTGGTTCGTTGAATGAATTTTCATTTCCTATCTTACAAGTGAATGCGAACAAGCGTGCATCGGTGGTTCAGTGGTAGAATGCTCGCCTGCCACGCGGGCGGCCCGGGTTCGATTCCCGGTCGATGCACTTTAAATTTCCTCTCTTTTTTTTTTTTTGCAATTCATTAAGGTTGATATTTTTAATAAATTGCTTTCAAACCATATTCGGACAAAATGTTCTTAATTCAAATATTGTTACTCATTGAATTAATTTTCCTTTT
>NC_068987.1:65450140-65450826 GCF_001194135.2 Octopus bimaculoides | reverse complement strand
AAAGGCAATGGCCGATGCAGCTTGGCAACTCATTTCTACGGCTGAGTGAACTGGAACAACGTGAAATAAAGTGTCTTGCTGAAGAACACAGCCCGGTCCGGGAATCGAGCTCGCCACCACATGCCGTGTTTCCCAGCGTGGGGCATATGCCCTACCGTTGGGACGCGGTAATATTTTGATGAGGCATGCGTAGGGTTATGTTGAATTTATAAGAGAAATGGGGGAAATTTCGAGTTATTAAAAAAACATTCTTTACATCCCTTCTGTGGACAATTTTATCAAATCTTTGACACTCAAGAGACAACAGAACGTTTTCATCATATTCATAAGATCTGATATCACTAAAGAGGGAATAAGATTATTTCCTTCGATTTTGTGGTATGTGAAAACATGTAGGTAATTACAAATGCGTATGTGTGTGTGTGCATGCGTGTATGTAGTATAGAACTGGTCAGTACTGAAAGCATTGCCATCTTAATTCCCTATGGAGAAATAAACAGGAGACAGTCTTATGTCTGCGTATGTGTCTAAGAGTAGTGACACTTTTATCTCTGGCGACAAAAAATCTAGGTACACAAAAAAAATGTGGTGCTGCAGAGTATTGATTGGGCAATAAATGGCGTTTGGTGGGATGAGGGATGACAGAATTGAATGGTGTGAAATGGGTTGAAATGGAGTGGAAGTTA
>NC_068987.1:65447450-65450040 GCF_001194135.2 Octopus bimaculoides | reverse complement strand
TGTTTTGTTCTTTGAATGCATTTTCATTTCATGACTTAAAAGAGACACTAAACAAGCGAGCATCGGTGGTTCAGTGGTAAAATGCTCGCCTGCCACGCGGGCGGCCCGGTTTCGATTCCCGGCCGATGCAATCTGTTGTCTTTTGGGTTTTTTTCTTTCCATTTCATTCGACTTTTCATAATTGCTTTCCATATTCGGACAAAATGTTCTTAGTTCAAATATTGTTATTCTTTGAATAATTTATTTTTTTAATATCTTCAAGCAAAATAATGCCAAAGAACATTGATGATTCAATGGTAGAATGCTCATGGACCGCCCTGATTCAAGCCTCGGCCAATGCAACATGATACATTTTTGCTTTTTATTAACATGGATATTTTTGGTAATTCCTTTCGAGGAAGTTTCGGAAAAATGTTTTAAGTTAACGCAGTGTCTGCCAAATGTTTTTTTACGTTACGACACCCTAGCCGAGGAGAATTTATTTTGCGGCACACCAAATAAAATTCCAACAAAATTGAATATACTTTATTAGTATGAATAAAAATTAATAAATTCTTATAGTAACAATAAAATAACATTGCTTTATGAAAATATAATATATATAAATAGATAATATAATACAATAATAATGTTTTTGGTGAGAAGGATGCAAGTGATTTTGAGAAAGAATTTTGTCAAAACGTGGTTCTAAATTAAATGAACAAATACGTAACTCCTCATCTACCACCTGTAATCGTTCCCGTTTTCTGAGGGGTTTTTTTTCATTTCCATAAGAGCAGTGATACTTAATTCGCAAAGATATGATGATCCAAAGGGCAACAGAGATTTAAAGGCTGTAATAGCTAATCGAGGCTCCAAAGCGAAATCCAAAATTCTGACAATTCTGACGCAGAAAATGAGGCATGTGTACAGAATCGTTTTTCAAGTCTATTAAATTTACTTTTTCTGTCATTGTTAATGGCAGGTGTGTACTGTCATATCTTGCGAAAAGATTGATGACCCACTCGTGCATTTGATAATCAAGTGATGGAAAATATTTAGAAAATGATACAGAGAGTTTCTCTACTGTCTTCTGCACTTTTTGACAAAATATTTTAATTTGTTTGGAAAAAGCCTCTACGCCTGAAAAGCAATCAAGCTGCGAGTTTTAAACATTCTTTATCCACAATTCTAACTTGTCGGTGAAAGACTTTAATTTGCCTGTAATTATAATAATATTTTCGTTCGCTCCTTGCAGACTCAAATTTAAAACGTTCAACTTCTCAAAAAGATCGTTGAGAAATGCTACTTCCAGCCACCCATCATCATCGTTAAGAAATTCAAATCCAGAATTTTCAACATCGAAAAACCATATTATTTCAGTTCGCAAAGAGATAAATCGAGAGAGCACTTTTCCTTTTGAGAGCCATCGCACTTCTGTATGAAGCAGTAAACACTTACAATCAGAATCCATAGTTTTTCATAGGGATGCAAAATGTCTGCGCTGTAGGGAAATCGATTTTATGTAATTTATCACTTTAGCAACGTTGTCCATCGTCTTCAGGAGACCATCAGGTGGAGATTTTGACAAAAAAAAAAATTCGCGGAGAAGTTTAACTTATGAAATGTTTTGTAATACATGAGCCACGAGGCCTTTTTTTTCGATCCTGCATAGATGGAGCGCCACCAGTGAAAACGCTTATACAAGTTTGCCCCTGCATCCCTCTCAATACGACATTTTGGTCTACCAGATTAAAGACATCTTCTCTTGTCATTCTTTCCTTCAGTTCACAACAAAAGAAAAACTAACATGATTTTACCACTCCTGATGATTCGCAGAAATGAAATTAATCGAGCTTTGTTGTTGATGTCTGTACTTCCATCGATTTGTAAAGCCCACAAGAGTTCATTTTTGCTTCAGTGAAATGTTCGTGGAACCGATCATGAATATCTCGTGAAATGTCTTGACTTTTACGAGAAATCGTGTGGGCAGATAAAGGAATGGTATTAATTTGTTTGACAGCTCCATCACTAATCATTGTGCCAACGGCTATCTCTAAGGCTGGTAAAATAATGTTTTCGACATCAGAATGTGTTTCTTTTCTTCTTTGTCAAAAGCTGGGCAATCTTGCAACTAGCGATTTGAGCTTTCTCGGGAATTGAGTGAAATTTCTTCAGCCTTTTTGATTGAATTTTAAAATTCTTTTTTAGCATCTCAAAGTATTCTTTTGGTTTGTCCTTATGTTGCAGATGATTTGTTATTAAATGATGTTGAAGTTTACTGGGAACCATTGCTTCATTTGAGAGTGTTGTTAAACAAATCATACAAAAATGAACCGAGTTGTCTTTTTCCGATAATATAAAACCATATTGCATGTAATTTTCTTTATATTTTCGTTTTGGTGAGGTGGACTTTCCGACTCATGCAGTAGGGAAAAAGTTTTTACCATCGATTTAATTTGACATTTTTTGTAACCGTTTTCAAGGAAGCTTTGGACGAAATGTTCTACTTTCGAATCGCGTTAGAATGAATCTTCCTTTTGTAACTTACTGCTGGCAGAGAGTCCGTGAGATAGATAGATAGATAGATAGATAGATAGATAGATAGATA
>NC_068987.1:65444401-65447414 GCF_001194135.2 Octopus bimaculoides | reverse complement strand
CGAGTTGTCTTTTTCCGATAATATAAAACCATATTGCATGTAATTTTCTTTATATTTTCGTTTTGGTGAGGTGGACTTTCCGACTCATGCAGTAGGGAAAAAGTTTTTACCATCGATTTAATTTGACATTTTTTGTAACCGTTTTCAAGGAAGCTTTGGACGAAATGTTCTACTTTCGAATCGCGTTAGAATGAATCTTCCTTTTGTAACTTACTGCTGGCAGAGAGTCCGTGAGATAGATAGATAGATAGATAGATAGATAGATAGATAGATAGATAGATAGATACAGAGAGAGAGAGACAGACAGACAGACAGACAGACAGACAGATAAGGGTCAGAAATCTTACTTAACACATACAGACGAATGCACAAATTTGTTAGAGTAATATTATACACACGAATTTCTCCCCTTTATCAGTGTTGTGTTTTCTTTCTAAAGTATAAGAAAAAAAACAATAAAAAATAACACCAACATAAATAAGAACTACAGCGTCAACAAACAACGTTTTAATTCTCACTTTCCTCCAAGCTGCCTCTCACTCATATTTCAACCGAGCCGCTAACTTAATCAGTTATCTAACCTCACGTAACATTCGCTCTCCGATCTCTATCACATGTAGAAAGTTACTATCTCCACATCGGAAGCTGATAGTTATTCATTTTCCTGTTTATTTAATTTTGTTTTCATTTTAATTTCAACTTTAAGAAACTCACTCGTAATTAACTTATCACAGTGTCTATGATGAGTTCTTTGATCTGTGATTTTCGCAAGACAAAATTCAATAGATTTAATGGTAATCTAGATGCTTATTCCACTGTTTCTAGCAGATGGTAACTAGTTTCTGGGAAGATTTGAAATTTATTTATTTTTCTTCCTCTAAGCGCTAGACACGCTGTTGGTGAGGAGCATGTATGTATGTTATTATTTGATAATATAAATAATATATAAATATATGCATATATCTATACATATATGTACATACCTACATCTATATGTAGATGTAGGGGTACTATTCAAGAAGGGTGGTCCCGGTGCGCGCACTCGCACATTCGCACATCCACGCTAACGAGTCGTGACTAGTCGATCCTACGACTACCTAACGCGAGTGCGCAAAACATATATGAGGGTTTTTTCTAAACAAAGTAAATAATTTTTTTACACAAAGTAAATAAATCATACACTGCCTGTTTTTGGTAAAGAGTCTATTAAAAAGTCGGTCTTTCAAAATCTACTGTTGTTCAATGGTATCAGTACATGAGGGACATTACAAGTAATTATCTTTTGCGTAACCCCTACCAAATTGGTGGACTTGGGCGCATCGTAGAAATAGATGAATCTATGATGTGCAAGCGCAAATACAATGGAGGATAGGATAGAGAGGATAAAAATAGGTTTTTAGTCTTTGTACCTGACCGTTCTTATGAAACTCTTCTACCACTTATTAAAAGATTTATCAAACCAAGGACGACTATATACCCTGATTGCTGGAGTACGTACAATGGGATTACTGAAATAAATGTGACACCAAAATACACCCTGGAAGAACGTAAAACGACGTTTTAAGAGTAAGATTCAACAAAATAAAAAATGATTTACTTTGTGTTTTATTTACTTTGTTTAAAAAAATTATTTACTTTGTTTAAAAAAAAAAACTCTCGTACATGTTTTGCGCATACGCGCATTCGCCGCAGATAGTCGTTGTAGGATCGACTAGTCACGACTAGCTAGTACTTGAATAGTACCGATGTAGGTATCTACATATATGTATGGATATATGCATATATTTATATATTATTTATATTATTATATGATCGAACGCCACGCATCCTTTTCCAAGTATGTTATTATTTAGTTTTATTTCAAGATTTCTTACCAATAGAGAAAGAGCCGGTTTCTAACCGAGATCCAAGGCTACTTCACTGGACTTTCAACAACATTAACAGAGTATTTATAGATGTTTCTGCGTATGTGTGCGGTATTTGGAGTCGGTGCATGTACAGGTTTGTATGCATTGTTTTATGTCTGTATTCTCATGCATATAGTTGCATGTCTAGACTTGATCATATATACATAAATACTAAACATCTAGAAAGTTTTATAAATTCTAACAGTTCCGTTGATGACTTGAATCTGTAATTTTCTAATTAGCTTTCTCCTTTCTGATTTTGAGGAGACTAATTTCTCAAGATTGGTGCTTAAGCAGTTTGTTACATATCCAGTACCTAATAATTACAATTATGTATGTATGTATGTATGTATGTATGTTATCAATCAATTTCATTTCTGTATTTCTTGTCCATAGAGAAAGAGCCGAACTCTAACATAGATTCAAGGCTCCTTCATTAGAACTTTTATCAACATCATCTAGCTATTTGTGCATGTGTGTGTGTGTGTGTGCAGTATTTGGTGTTAGTGTATGCGCAGATTTGTATGTTTGTTTTATGGATGCGTTTTTATGTATATATTTTCATGTCTAGATGCATGCATATGTATTTATGTGCTAAATTTTTGGAAAGTTTTACATATCTTTACAGTTCCATTGATGGCTTGAATCTGTAGTCTTCTAATCAGCCTTTTTCTTTCAGGTTTTGAGAACCCTAATTTTTCCAGGTTTTTGTTGAGGAAGTTCGTTACATATCCCAATGCCCCATGTATGTATGTATGTATGTATGTATGTATGTATGTATGTATGTATGTATGTATGTATGCATGCATGCATGTATATATATTGTGTGTATGTATGTGTGCGTATGTGTGTATGTGTGCCTGTATTTATATATTCTATCATGTGTAAGTACGCATATACATACGAATGTAAGTGATGTGTGTGTAAGAATGGATGAATAAGTGGAAGTTTGTAAGATTGACTGGTGGCACGTATGCTTACGTGCATATAGATTCGTTTGACAAAAATCAGCATGAGTATGCGTCTGCGCGCGTTTGTGTGTATGTGCATATGCATGTATGTGTGTGTGTGTGTGTGTGTGTGTGTGTGTGTGTGTGTGTGTGTGT
>NC_068987.1:65437710-65443737 GCF_001194135.2 Octopus bimaculoides | reverse complement strand
ATATATAAGATCCAAGGATCGAAGTGTGTGAAGAAGGTTAGCTTCAAACAATCTGTAGTAAATATAAAAAACAGCTTTAGTGGTTTATTGAGATGGAAGATTGTGGATTTTTTTCGTATCGAAGTACGATGAACTAATAAGAAGTTCTTTTTATATTTCACGGTAAGCGACCAGGGTTGCTGAGCGTGCGAATAAGGATACAAGATTCAAGGAATGGAGAAGATAAGATCTGGGCTACATATGTTTCATAGCGAGCGGAACCTCGGAAGTGGTAAATATCCAAGCGAGGTGTATACAGCAGGTTACTCGTCAGGCCAAGAGTATCTTGACTGAATGAAAGTTTACATTGTCGCCAGGAGGTACATGCTAACACATGGAAGAATCGACCAGAATGTGTAGAGAGCACAGTAAGAGTGGAGAATATAAATGTAGAATATAAATGTAAAAAGAAAAAGGGAATAAAAACATAAATGACTGAGAAGAGTGAGGAATTTAAGCAAGGCCATTTGATCGGTAGTATGACTGAGGGTGCATTGTAGCATCTACATTGCTAGAAATAAGAGTCAAAGACACTTATAACCACAAAATAGCACAAGTCTATGTACTGACAGGAGAGTTAGCCGCCCCGTCCCCTGTTAGTACATAGACTGGTGCTATGTTTGTGGCTATAAGGGTCATTGACTCTTATTTCTAGCAATGTAGATGCTACAATGCACCCTCAGTCACTATTAGTGACAATCGAATTCTTCCTTTTTAGTTTTATATTGTGTCTAGTCACCTGTATTATTGTATTTGTATATATTGTCAATGTATCATGCATATCTGAAAGAGAAGCACACTCTAACGAATAGAGCAGTAAAGTATTAAAGTAATAAAGTTAAAATCTGGTCATAGAATGATCAATGGTTTCGCATCCACGAAAGTTGTAGCTTCGCAGACGACTCATCAGACTCTAGTCCGAAGATAAATTTAATACTTCACTTCTGGGAGGTAGAAATCTGATTTAGCGAATCGCTAATGTGTATACAATAATTTAATATAGACAGCTCTGTGCAATGTTTTACCAAAAATGAAAACTATAATTGTCACCGAACATGACTAGGGTGTTAGGACACCTTCATTGCTAGAATTAGGAACTAAAAAACTCTACTGCTATAATTAAAGCACATAATTGTATACATTATGTACTGATAGGGAACGTAATCGCCCGAAAGCACCGGTCGAGAATTCCCTATACTGATCGGTCAGTTTCAGCTAATTCTTGAGCCTCATCAGTAGGGCTGTCTATATTAAATTATTATGTAAACATTAGCGATTCGCTAAATCATCCATAGATTTTTATGGTGAATACATGTATTGATAAAGATTCTTAAAGGAGCCGAGTCGAGCGGTCCCTACTGATGCGGCTACGGAATTAGCCGAAACTGACCGATCAGTATAGCGAATTCTCGACCGGTGCTTTCGGGCGATTACGGTCTATGTCAATACATATGTATACAATTACTGTATATACTCGACTATAAAGCGCCCTCGCCTATAAGTCACACCCCCGACTTCCAAGGGAATTTTATCACTGAACCGACTATAACTCGGAGCGACTTTTTTGATGTTGGAGAGCAAAGTTCGATTAGGAATCGCGCCGATATAATTGTTGTTCAGTAACCGAGCTTTCAGTAAGCTGAAGATGACTTACAACAACTGGTATTCATGCATTTTAGAAACCGTTGTTTATAATGTAAAATTTTATCCTTGATAACACTAGTTGGCGTGTTTATCGTATTGAGACTTAATTGCCTCAATACTTTCCCTTTACTTTTTTGATTTATGCCTTTCATTATTAGGACACTTTTGAAGCAACTGACGCACAAAACCATGCAGTCATATGTGCTATGATTGGGAAGAAAATATAATAAACTGCCTTAAATTGTAAGGAAGTGTATGAAACATTGTGACAAAAATCGGAAGAATAAATGAAGGTAGAATCGAGTTATACTGATCATCACTTTCACCAAATAACAAGTAAAACTCTTTGGTTGTGATTGTCTCATCGTATATACCCTAATTCTCGTCTTCACTTGTCTGATCTTCATTAACTGATGAAGCACTGGGGCTAACATTTCTTGCATAGACGAAGTCATTATATAGCTCGTCGTCTTCCGTACCATCCATGGGATTTGAGATCCCAAGCTTCAAAAATGATTTCTTCACAATTTCACTCGGTATTTCAGCCCATGAATCTATCACCCACTGAAAAATAGTCTTAAGGTCAGGGCATTTAAAGTTCTCAGCCTTTGTCCTTTCCTTGTCACCATTCACCATCCATTCATTCCACGCATGTACACCTTAAAAGGTTTGTTCACCGACACATTGAGTGGCTGAAGCACAAATGTACATTCACCTGAAATCACAGTTTGGTAGGCACGATGCTCCTTTAATCTATTTTTTATGCTGTCGATCAGATGAGCCCTGAACATATCCCATACAGAAGCGACTTTGAATTAAGCATAGCCCCTGGGCGCTTGAACCACACATCGTTCGTCAATACGGTTTCATTCACCCACCCTTTCTCCTGAACATACACCACTATGCCCTTCGGAAACCCCTCTTTCGGGAAAGTCTTTCTTTTGAAAACAACAGCCAGGGTAAGTTTTGTACCATCAGCCATACAAGCCAAAATTGCGGTGAAGTGGGCCTTATCGCCCCTCGTAGATTTTACCGAAATTGTGTTTTTCCTTTTAACGTCGACTGTCCGAGTTCCAATCATATTTTAAAAAAGGGGTGTCTCGTCCATATTATCGACTGCTTCCAAGGCAAATTCGTGGCTATTTCGTAGGTCTATTACATACCGACGGAAGGAATCAACTTTGCTCTCTGCGACGGTAGGTAATTTCTGTGCAATATGAGTCCTCTGTCTCAGCGTGAGATTGTAGCGTTTCATAAACCTCGTACACCAGCAAGGGGATGCTTTAAAGTCGGATATACCATGTTTTTTAGACACTTGAAGAGCCTGCAATCTAATGATGTTTCTCATGACAAGTCCATTTGTGAGTAGTTCAGCCACCCAGTCTCTCGAAATAGTCTCCATCTCCTCATTGGGACTCATTCCTATCCTAATTTTCTTTAATGATTTGATGTCAACAGATTTCATTTTCTCCTCTTTCGAACGCCAGTCCCTGACCAATTTTTCTGAAACCCCAAAATCTTTTTCTGCAGCTCAATTCGAATGCGACTTCGTGTATTCAACAACTTCCGGCTTGAAAGTGATATCATACGAATTCCTCTTTCTCTTCATGTTAACAAATAACATGGCGTCAAGTTAAAGAAAGACAAGTACAGTACAAAAACAAACAGGCATTAAACTCACTATTTTAAAATTAATTGTTTATTTCATACTAACAGAAGTAAAGAAATATATAAAGAAAAATCTAAAGATCGTCTTCCGTATACTTCTCGACTTCGGAATATACATACACACACATACATACATAGAAGTGTTCCCGTGTTCGTGTGCATATTATTTATTACCTCACAAAATCATACGTGAAATAACGGTCAACTAAATGTTAGTAGAGGTAAAGTGAATACAAAGTAAGATAAGATATGACGGGATCATCTCTATGTATTTATAAAAAGAGGACGATGATATATGTGGTAACATACACGGTAAAAAGGAATAATATTTCAATGTCGGAGATGGAGGTTTATCAGTAGTGTGGTAAAATATAGAGTTAATAAAATATTACCTTTATATGTGTTCCGAGAGATATAGGAATATTTATCAGTTTGGAAAGACGATAGCTTAAAAAGATTAAGAGTTTTGGAGATTATCTATTCATAAGACGAAACAGACACGGAGTTGTGATAAAATAGATTTGTTTCAAAGAAATATTTACAACGGATTCAAAGGGACATAATTGACAAGGTTTGTTCTTGGTTAGCTTTGGCTGGGAAAATGTGTAGACTTCAATGGTTACTTGTTATTTTCCACTTCAAGTAACGAAACCTGTAGCTGTTAAACCTTTGTACGCCGCTGAAGTAAGTGTATCGGTTGCTTGTTACTGCAGTATAAACCAAGCCAGTTTTTTAAAGACATGCATGAGCAATGATTACGATTCCAGCTGACTGAATTTTGTGTATGATTTAGGCTGTGATATTTAAATGCTATTTTATGGGTATAATTAATTAAAGTCTATTCAACGTTATTAGTTGTGGAGAATGATATTTTAATATTGTTGTATTTATGGTCACTAAGAAAGTGCTTTTGGAAGATTTGGAAGAACAGAGTAGCTACTGTTCTGAAAACTTGTGAATTGAAATGCAGTTCTTATTTTTATTTCTGCCTTCCTTTTCATAAACTGGTGTGATGTGATTTGTGTATTGCACCTTCATGAAATCTAGGAGTTTTTAAAATTTTGTTGTAAAACTGTTAGTTTGTCGATGGTTGAAATTTCTGAGAACGAGTTGGCTGTCATCTTTATAAAAACCACCTGAAATAAAGGAAAATTTAGTAAGTAAAGCTGATAATTTATAGAGTACAACGATATCACTGAGTTCAACGGTATCATTTTATTCCATGCCGATATCGGACGGTTCTTAAGTGTTTGTCTTAATCCGAATTGGAGTTATAAAATAAGAGAACTTTCCTAGTTTGTAGTATAATTTAAATATGTGAGTTCTTGATAAGTATTAATCAACTTAAACTTCATGTAAAATTTGAATAAGTGACAATTTTCTTCACCCCTTCTCATTTTTATCCGTTATTCCAGCTCCCCGGTTAAGAATAATTCATATTTGGTCATCTTCTGCTTTTTTTATACACTCAGATTCTTCAGCTTCAATGATTTATACTTATCAATTCAATGTTTCATTACTTCAACAACAATAAACCATACCTACATAGCATTAATTTATACTCCATCTGCAAGATGGACCCAAGAATACAACCCGTATCCAAGACTTTAGAACTTGTAGCTTGACGAAATCAAAAACAGGCAAAACTTGGAAAACACTCTCTCTTTTTATTCTTTTACTTGTTTCAGTCATTTGATTGCGGCCATGCTGGAGCACCGCCTTTAGTCGAGCAAATCGACCCCAGGACTCATTCTTTGTAAGCCTAGTACTTATTCTATCGGTATCTCTTGCCGAACCGCTAAGTTACGGGGACGTAAACACATCAGCATCGGTTGTCAAGTGATGTGGGGGGAGGGACAAACAGACACACAAACATACACACATATATACATATATACGACGGGCTTCTCTTTCAGTTTCCATCTACCAAATCCACTCACAAGGCTTTGGTCGGCCCGAGGCTATAGTAGAAGACACTTGCCCAAGGTGCCACGCAGTGGGACTGAACCCGGAACCATTTGGTCCGTAAGCAAGCTACTTATCACACAGCCACTCCTACGTCCTGACAACACTGACAACCTTTTCCTTATAAAAACGAATGCCTTGCGCTACTCACAGTGCAGTTGTTAAGAAGCGTTGAAATTAATGCATGTAAGATTTTACAACTCTAGCATCACTCCTTCATAGTCTATGACCTTTTCAGCCCACTCTGGTAAATATATTCGTCGGCGTTTTTCTTAGCGTAATATTTGTTTAAATATATCATTTTACATAAAACATTCGTCTGTCTGTCTATATGTATGTATGTATGTATGTATATGCATGTGTGTGAGTGTATGTATATGTGTGTGTGTGTGTGCATGTGTGTGTGCATGAGGGTATACACACACATTATATGAACCCGTATTCACACATATTTTAATATAAATCAGAGAAATTACTTTGAATATATTCTTTTTACTTGGTCTACTAATAAACTGATCTTTCTTTTCTACAGATATAGGCAAATATGTTCTTTTAATTCTTTCAGTCATTTGACTGCGGCCATGCTGGTTACGAGGACATAAACACACCAACATCGGTTGTCAAGCGATAGTGGGGGTACAAATAGAGACACAAACACAAATATATACTTATATAAAATGCGTATATATATATATAATATGTGGATATATA
>NC_068987.1:65436425-65437566 GCF_001194135.2 Octopus bimaculoides | reverse complement strand
TATATATATATATATATATATTATTGCCGGCTTCTTTCAGTTTCCGTCTACCAAATCCACTCACAAGGCTTTGGTCGGCCCGAAGCTATGGTAGGAGGCTGTTGCCCAAGGTGCCACGCAGTAGGACTGAACCCAGGACCATGTGATTGGGAAGCAAGTTTCTTACCACACAGTCACGCCTGCGCCTATATATCGATATGCTTGAAATATAGTTTTCAAAATACTTAGCATTCACCAAGTTTTATGAGCCGAATTACGAATCATGTTGATAACTTTTGTTATGTGTATAGACACATGTGTATATAAAGCATTCTGTAATCTTAGTCCTGTTATCAGGCATCAAGCATAGAGTCGAAGAAACTCTAACAGTTATAAAGCGATTTGGGGTTTTTCTGTTTTATATTTATCACTTAATGAGTTCCGACACACTTAACTCTTCTGTGTGCTGTTCCACTCACTGATAATGCTTTATTTATGTCAATTGAAACTTAAAATTGGAAGTTTGAGGTAAATTAACGGAGTCATATTCTAATATGTGTCCTCGTTATTTTATGTGAATTATTTTTATTTTATTACGGAATGTAATCACACAGACGCAAACACACACACACACACACACACACACACACACACTTACAAAACATGCTCTAAACAGGTATTGTTTCTTGTTTCTTTTTTTTTATTTCTTTCTTATTCCACTTTGATCCAGGGTTCACCTGAAATATCAGTGGACGTATTTAACATTTCCTTTATTTTTCCCGGCGTACAGTTCACTGTGCTCGACTTTGTTTTGTATGTATGTATGTATGTATGTTTACATTTTGTCCATCTTCTTTTTTCTACCTTTTCTAACCTCTCACGTTGTTTACCTATATATATATATATAGAGAGAGAGAGAGAGAGAGAGAGAGAGAGAGGGAGAAGCCATGATAGATCGTTGACCAAACACCATTCAATTTTTTTTCTCCGTGTTTTTCTCCTTGTTTTCTCCGTATTCTTTCTGTTGAAGAGCGTAGCTCGAAACGTTAAAGACTTTCTGTATTCCCGAGCGTCAAACTAATACATCCTTTTGTTGTTTACACCACCTGTCCTCGTCTGTTGTTGTTTTTTTCGTACATTCTCTCATATATATATATATATA
>NC_068987.1:65433276-65436110 GCF_001194135.2 Octopus bimaculoides | reverse complement strand
GTTCCTCTAATGTATATTAGACACCATGGTAACTAAATAACCATAGCAACAACATGAAAGCTGTCATAACAACTGAGTTTTAATAGCAAAACAACACTAACAGCATATTTCTTGATGGTGCTGTACTTCTCGTTCAGCTTGTTGCTACTGTTGTTGTTGATGTGGTTGTTGGTTTCTTTAATGTTGTTGCTGCTGCTGCTGCTGCTGCTACCATGCCTATTGTTGTTATTTCTGGTCGTCGTCGTCGTCGTCGTTATCATTTTGTTGTTGTTGTTGTTGTTGTTTGATGATGTAAATAAAGTGAGTGATTTTATATGTGAAATCAATTTTGAAAAAAAAATTATAGAAAAAAATATATATATATTGACGTGTGTCTTGTTTTTCTAGTTTTGCTCATATTCTTGCATTCATTATTGCTTTCTGCCCACACCTGTCTCCTCTCTCCTCTCCCCCTCTCTTCCCTTTTTACATGCATACTCTTCCATCTTTTCTTTTTAATATTTTCGTCCATCACTATCACTACTAACACAATCTCTGCTTCTTTTACTTTCCTCCCCCTCTCATACACCTCCAGCCACTTTCCCCACTCACATCACTACACCCACCAGCACTCTTGCGCCTCCATTCCACCGTCTACTGATAAGAATGCATGCGTTTCAAAGAAGGAAGTTTTGTTTTGTTCCTAGTCCTCCGGTGCAGCGCCGTTTTCTTCTTATGCGGTACAAACTTGGAGCCATAGAAGACTTTGAACTTGTACGCTTGCCTTTCGGGTGTGTTCGTATTTTCTACAGCTTCGTAAGGCAACAGATGATAGAGTTTCGCTTCGGATATATCGTTTACAGGCTCACCGACAACAATTCTGAGACCCGGATTGCGGTGCGGTTTTATATTGGATGACATCACCGGTTGAACTGAAAATAGAGAAATTTGAAAGTTAGAGAAGTAGCAAGGTATACTGCGATCCTTCGTAGACCGACGATGTCCACCTAGCGGTGACTGTCTTTTGGTTACGAATATTGAACATTAAATGAAATGTTGATTACACCGGCTAACATACAGCCTTTATTTAAAATTAGATCTCAGACTCCTGTTGAGCCAATTGCAAGACAAACCAAAATAGACTCTGATTGGAAGCTGAACCTTTCCAGTTTGATTTGTTACCTATTTTGTGAATTAATGGGTAGATTCTGGTTTTAGACTGAATTTCAGATTTAATATCTATTCTGGATAGCAAAATAAACTGATCGGTGGACTATGGACTGAAACTGAATAAGATTACTTTAGTACTATCGCTCAGTGGTTAGATCGTTGGGATCACAATCATGAGGCAGTGAGTTCGATTCTCATCCCAGATTGTGTGTTGTGTTCTTGATCAAGACACTTCATTTCATGTTGCTCCACTCACTCAGCTGTAGAAATGAGTCGCAATATCACCGATGCCAAGCTGTATTGGCCTTTGCCTTTCCCTTGGATAGCATCGGTGGCACGGAGGGGAGGGGGTCTGGTGTGCATGGGTGACTGCTGGTCTTCCGTAAACAACCTTGCCTGGACTTGTGTCTTGGAGGTGAACTCTCTTGGTGCAGTCTCCTGGTCATTTATAACCGAAGGCGTTCTTTACGCTTTACCCTTGTAGTACCAGTTTCTAACAACTACATAAATTGATTTGTGGACTGTGGTTTGAGACGGAACTAGATTGATTTAGTACAATTAACATTGGAAGAGTCGAGCCTCCGTCATCAGGGTAGAGATCTTACATTTCAGGTCTTAATGCAGAGGAATTCAAAGATCACACACACAAACACACACACACACACACACACACACACACACATACACACACATACGTGTATATTCGCACAAAATAATCAGTATTACAAAACCTCATGTCAACGAAAAATATGCACGCGTGAGTGTGTGTGTGTGTGTGTGTGTGTGTGTGTGTGTGTGTGTGTGTGTGTGTGTGTGTGTGTGTGTGTGAGGGAGTAAAAGAGAGCGAGTGAGTGAATGTACGTGTGTGCGCGTGCGTGTGTGCGTGTGTACATATAACGTGATGACTAGTTTAAAATATAATATAGTTTCAGGTGCTATCTAAGACGTAAATTGAACTGAGCCGATGCATGTTACGACTCTCGTGGGCGGTTCTTTTCACTTCATACACACACACACACACACACACACACAGCCCATCACATCTGTATGTGTGTGTGTGTGTGTGTGTGTGTGTGTGTGTGCGAGAGAGAGAGAGAGAGAGGTGCGTGTGCAACAGTATGCGCGTTTGCGGGCGTGTATCTTACACTGTTACTTTCTTTCGCTGTTCGCCCCCAGGAAAAGTTAACTATGGTTAGTTATAAATGTAATACAATAGGCCATCACAAACACACACTAACATCCCGCCTCTCACCTCTTTCCACATCTCTTTGCTCCTTTAAAAATATTCTATAAGGACATTGCGAGCTGTAATACGATAAATAAGGACCATTTCTCTTACTCCCTTTATGGCTTTCTCTCTCTCTCTCTCCCGCGTTTTGTGCTTATCTATCTATCTATCTATCTATCTATCTATCTATCTATCTATCTATCTATCTATCCCTCAAGCGCCCTCTCTCTTTCTCTGTTTTTCTATTTCACTGTTTGCCTTTAAACTGTCATTCTCATTTACTTTTCTCCTTCTCTATGTAAATAATTGTTTGTTGTTATCCACCGTCTCCACCACCCTATAACTTACGCAATCTCTCCCTTCAAAGCAGTCTTTACCATTCCCTTTCCCTATCACTTTCTGTCTCTCTCTCTCTCTCTCTCTCTCTCTCTCTCTCTCTCTCTCTCTCTCTCTCTCT
>NC_068987.1:65425632-65432608 GCF_001194135.2 Octopus bimaculoides | reverse complement strand
AGGAGGAGGAGGAGGAGGAGGAGGAGGAAGAAGAAGAAGAAGAAGAAGAACGAGAAGAAGAAGAAGAAGAAGAAGAAGAAGAAGAAGAAGAAGAAGAAGAAGAAGAAGAAGAAGATGAAAAACAACAACAACAGGGACGAGGGGGAGGAGAAGAAGAAGAAGAAGAAGATCAGCAACAACAACAACAACAACAACAACAGCAGCAGCAGCAACAACAATAACAGCTAGAACTACAACAGCAGGAGCAGCAAAGTACGTTCCTCAACAAAGAATGCCTGATAAATAGGTACCGTGTGAAGTACTGCTCTCTTCTGTTCCCAGTCCGTCTAGCTGTAAATAGGGACCATGCGAGGTAATGTCCTCTGTTGTGGCCAGTCTACCTAGCTTTAGTCAGGAGTCAAGTGAGGTGCAGTCCACTTCTGCACCCAGTCTGCCTCGCTATAAATAAGTGCCATTTGAGGAATTGCCGTTTGCTGTGCCCAGTCTACCTAGCTTTAAATAGGTGCCAAGTGAGGTACAGTCCAATGCTGTACCCAGTCTGCAAAGCTCTATGTCAATAGGTACCATGTGAAGTACAATCCACTCCGGTTTGTTGCTATTATTTAGCTCCAAAATCAATTCTGAGAGAGAAAATCCATGGTCAAAGACTTCTTCATCCTTTTCTTAGGCATTGCGTATCTAAGGTTATATTATTCAATATGCCCTCCATTTTCAATGAAGATTTGGTTATTATTTCTAGTAAATTTGGTGACTTTGTCGAAGCTCCCTCGTCGGTTCAAGAACATCGATTATCCGACATGTGTATCGTTGCTTGAGCGGCAGAATTTAAATTGTTCCTTGGGTTAACATAGGTAACACGGAGGGTAATTGGTTATAGTGGGTTACGTAGAACAAATTAGACAAGGTGGGTCAGATTAAGCTTTATACAACATATAGGACAATACTTTATATAACATACACGTGCCTCCTTGTTTTTAACACGTAAGCCAATTGGCTCTATAACGTAATACAATCGACTCACTTCCTCGGTATTATCCGGCTAACAATATAAATTTTTCTGTATATGACAGTTGGCATTTGATATATACGGACTTTTGGTCTCAATACATCCATAGAACATGATTCTTATTTCTACTGTGACTTCTGAACGTCATTCATCAATCTAGCAGTGTCGCCCTGCTGAGACCCCCTTCGGTCATGACTGACCATGAGATTGCACCTAGAAAGTTACCCTCCGAGACGCAAGTCCGGGCAAGGTTGTTTATGGAAGACCAGCAGTCGCCTATGCATACCGGCCTCCCCTCTCCACGCCACCGATGTTATTCAAGGGAAAGGCAAAGGCTGATACAGCTTGGCACATGTGACGTCGCAATTCATTTCTACAGCTGAGTGAACTGGAGCAACGTGAAATAAAGTGTCTTGCTCAAGAACACAACACACAACCCGGTCTGGGATTCGAACTCACAACCTCGCGGTCGTAAGCTCGAGGCTCTAACTACTGAGCCATGCGCCTTCACAGTGTCGCCCTAACGTTATGTAAAAGGTTTTGCTCTGCACCTAATTCCGAGACATACTTCTTACCAAGTATCTACTGTATGTGCATGCGATATTATTATAGCTGTAGTAGTTATTGTTAAAACAAAGGTCAATCCCAGCCCAGAAGCCTTATGATCAAACATGTTCCAGCTACAACCATACTCCTCCCCCTCCCACACACACTTTTCTTGAAACGGTTCTTTTTATGAACTACAAAAATCAATAATAGATTATTGTTGAAATTGAATTATTATCATTGTTACGAAGTAAATGAACAAGAAATTAACTTTCTCTTCCCCCACAATAAACTAAAAGAAAAATAATGAGACAGATGAATTATGGTAAAAAGGAATACCAGTCACTATTTGAGTTCACTAACTGATGACGGTGGTTAACTCCTATACTTTTTCTCGTGACAGCAATGAGCAGACATATGCGATGTGCCAAGTGAGTGCATAAACTGATAAGCGTGTGCGCGAGGATTGTGGCTGCTACCAAGAAGAGGAAAGGCTTGAACCGAGAATTTTTCTGTAAACATTTGAAACCCTTAAATTTCAGAAACAAAAACAAAAACAGCGGTGTTTCAGCCGACGGCGGCAAAAGCACACGCATACATGCATACATGCATACATACATACATAATGTTGTAGGGCATTAGTAATAATAGTGATGAATGGAATTACCTAGTCACTATAAGTAAAGATAAGTACGTGAAGTACCAGAATACGTAGCAGGCGGTCAGAGAGATAGTCGTGTCTTTACTGGTTTTACTAAATAAACTTCATACCGAAGTGGGAGTTATAACAATCCAACATTATAAGGATTATAACAGTGGCGATGAGGATAAACCAATTCACGTGGAGTTAATAGAAACTCGAAGAGGGGCTCATAAACTCACAAAGTTTTGTGCGAATTTTACGAAAACAAATCGTAAAATTATGGAAAATTTGTAGGTCGGTTTGCTCGAGTTGCAAGAAGGGCAACAACAACAACAGCAACAGCAAACAAGGACCAGATTTACTACCACTGAATATGTAAATTAATTTATATTAGCTTTTAAAAGTTAATTATTGATTTCTTAGAGTTATCTCCCCTTTTCGTAAAAAGTTGCTAAGTTGCTGCTGTAAGAATGCTATTCTCTTCTTTCAGCTAATATTGCAATTTCAGTTAATATCTTTCGCGTACGGCAATTCACTTAATATATCTATACCTTCACAGTGTAGAAGACCAGCACTGTGCACTCTGATACACAGTGTTTTATCGTGTGGATCGTAGAGTATCGCATGACATTATTGAGTATTTTCAGTGTTCAATATATGTTTGTAAGCTTATAGGCTTTGGTGAAAGCCACAGTGGAGACAGACGCGATAAACTCGGAGCAGAACAATTTAAAGCAGAACCCTTTTTATATCAGCCCACCTGTGACCACTCCTCCATCTAAGATACAAGCTTTTTGCTTTTTGTTTTAAAGTGATCTAAATTAAATTCGTTCGTCAAAATTTCATGTTAATGTTCCAAACACCAGTTTAAAAGAACGACGGTCATTATACTAAACTTTTAATCATTTTGTAAGTTATTTAAAACTAAGGCACACTATTTCTGAGAGGGAGTGGTAGAGACAGTGGTAGTAATGGTAAGAACAAGGGTGGACAAATAGACGTAAATCCGCCTTATTTATTTTTGATTACATAAAATATTAACTAAACAATCTTCCTCTTAGATTACGTTACTGCAATGCCAACGCAAGCCAACCATTAGTTTCGCATATTCTACTATTTCACATAGATATTTTCTAGTCTGTTTTTATAATTCAGTAACAAATTAAAGATGGAAACTTAATTTTTGTTTTTTACAATTTTTTAAACTTTTTTCTTTTTTTTTTTTGCTTTCTTTTTTTTCTGTAAACAATAAAAAATAAAAATTGGAAAGAATGGCAGACGATATATACTTTTCTTTAAAAAAGAAAACAAACATTTCTAAAAATGCGTCAAAATGGAATAAAATGAAGGAATACGTAGGGAACTAGTGCATCGTAAGATAATCGTAGCGAAACAATGATTTGGGAGTCGAATTTCAGATTTTATGGCTGGCAACTAATTCAAAATGGCGCCTCACAGCAGTAATAACATGATGTAATTTTGTCTCGATGGCGAGACAACAACGTTATAGATAGATAGATAGATAGATAGATAGATAGATAGATAGATAGATAGATAGATAGATAGATAGATAGACAGACAGACAGACAGACAGACAGACAGACAGATAGACAGACAGATAGACAGACAGATAGAGATGTAGGTAGATAGATAGAGATATAGGTAGCCTGCGAGACTGGCAGAGAGGCTGTAATTCAAGCTTAAATTTAATAATAACAACAACAACAACAACAACAATTCTTTCTATTATAGGTGCAAAGTTGAAATTTGGAGAGGGGGCTGACTAATCAATTACATCGACCTTACTGTTTGGCTGGTACTTATTTTATCAACTTCGAAAGGATGAAACGCAACGTCGACCTCGCCGGAATTTTGAATTCGGAACGTAAAACCCAAAGAAGTGTCGCAAATATTTCCTCCAGCGTGCAGATGATTCTGCCAGCACACCACAAAGCCTGAAAATTGAGAGAGGGGGATAGTCGATTGCATTTCGTCCAGCATGCTAACGACTCTGCCAGCTCGCTGCCTTCAGTGTGAGATGCTTACAGCACCTAGGTTTTCCAAGCGGTTACCCATCAAAGAACTCACTAGGCTCGGCGTTGCTTAATTTCGGTGATCGGATGAGAACTAGTGCATTCAACGTGATATGGCAGTAATAATAATCCTTTCTACTATAGGCACAAGGCCTGAAATTTTGAGGGGTAGTGGTTGGGGTAGTCGATTACATCGATCCCAGTGTTTCACTGGTACTTAATCTACGACCCCGAAAGGATGAAAGGCAAAGTTGACCTCAGCGGAGTTTGAACGTAGAACGTAGCGACGTTAGACGGAATGCTTAGCATGCTAACGATTCTGCTTGCTCGCAGCCTTAATAAAAATGATGATGATGATGATGATGATGATAATTATAATGATAATAATAATGAGGAGGAGGATCATGAATTCTTTTATTGGTCACAAGGGCCCAAAACATGGAAGACAATATCAAAGGACAAATTATAAACACAAAAACTGGTGAGGTTTACATCGATCAAAGGGAGATGCTACCATATCAAAGGATGTAACAAAGGATGTATGAATAGAAATTTGAGAAATAAATCTATATAATAAGCTGCTTGTTCGTTCGCCTGTTATACTTTGATTAGAGAGGTGGAAGTGGAAAAAATTAAGATGGTGGGGTGGGGGAGAAATGTGAGTAGAAAAAAAGAGAGGAGTTTAATAATGCACTAAGGTCAAATCCATCACATGGTTAGTTGAAAGGGGAGGCGAAGGACAAGAGAAAAAGACGCTGAGAGAAAAGTGGGAGAGAGAAGTGTTAATGACGTGCTGTGGTGTGGGGAGAGAAAGGTGAAGAGAAAGACAAAAATGTTAAAGACATGAAGTGGGGAATTACATGGTTAAAATGTTTGTTGAAGAGGTAGAGAGGAAGAGAAAAATATAAAGTGTTTAGCAGAGGAAAATTCTAAAATCATATAATATAATATATTATTGCGACTGGAAGTGAAATAACTTAGCAAAATAAAAATAAAATGCAAGCCATCCTTTCTTTTTTAAATAGTTTCTCTTAAACTTTTTCGTTCTGTAAAATTTCCACAGATCCCACTAGTAATAAATAAATAGAATCCACAATAGCGGGGCAGTTCACTTAAGGCAATTTGGGGTAAGCACCACGCAAAATCCTGGATTATTCTGTCATCCTCAAGGCATGGAGGAAATGCCCTCTTCCAGTTCCTTTCCTTCTGCTTAGAAAAGCATAATCAGAGTCGGTCCATTCGGTCTCATCAGTCTTACCACTGCCGACCACCATTTGATAAACACACTCGAATGCAGCACCTCCCTCCCTACCAACACCTTCCTTTCCAAATGATATTTGAAGAAATTGATGACAGAAATTTGTCAGATAGGAAAGTGCCTGTCTTCAAAACTTTCAGACGTGTTCACCATACAGTCTTTTTTGCTACAGCCACTAATAATAATTTTGTCTTGGTATATAGAGATGGGCTACAGCAAATATTCTGCTCAATACCATAGATTTGCTTGTCATTTGCTTGATCTTAACCAGTTGAGCATGTTCCTTGGTGGCTGATGATGTGTGCATCTTTAATCACGAGCAAGCGTAGTGGGGAAGCATTATAGTCATGTGTTGAGATGAATTCTTTGGGGTTTGAACAATTGCTCTCTGGAAACATGGGTGTTTCGTTCATCATCCTTAAACAACCCTCATTCAGGGGCTTTTTGAGCAGGATGAGCTACTCAACCTGAAGAAAATTCTAACTGGGCCTCATCTGCAAGGTTATACGCTATTTATCTTGATACAATGTCACGCACATATGGTTGTGATGCAAGTGGCTAGTGTATTCTTATCAGACGGGTAGCTATGATGGGTATATAGGACCTCGTATGCTTGTACCTCAGTGTCACTTTGATGGCATGCATTGCTCTCTCACTCAATAATAATAATAATAATAATAATAATAATAATAATAATAATAATAATAATAATAATAATAAGAGCATGCAGAGAGCGCAAACCTCCGCCAACGCAACACCAACGTCCTCTGAACGATTAGCCAGAGATGATTTTTAAAATGAGAATATCAATTACATCGAAGGAGTTACTTAATTACATTACTTGACTGATACTTTCATCGGCCCCGAAAAAATGAAAGGGAAAGTTGACCACAATGGGATTTGAGCTAAGGACGTAAAGAACTGGGGGCGGATGCCGTTAAGCAATTTGTCGGACGCGCTAACGATTTTGGCATCTAGAGCTGGACATATAACAATATTATAGAAGTAATATGTATGAAGAGCTGGCATTTAAAGCAGTATAAAGCATAGAGCTTCAACAGTCAGTGTCTGATACCCATTGTGATTGGCGCACTCGGAACCAACTCAAAGAACACGAAAACCTGGCACAAGAAGTTGAAAATACCAGACATCATTGGAAGTACACAGCTGGCGGCGATACTCAGAATAAAACACATGTTGGGGAATGTGTTGCATCTCTAAACTACAGGGAAGAGTTGAGATATAATGCAGATTACCGTGAACTAATAATAATAATAATAACAATAATAATAATAATAATAATAATAATAATAATAATAATAATAATAATAATAATAATAATAAACATTTCTATTAGAGGCACAAGGCCTAAAATTTTTTGAGAGGGGACTAGTCGATTACATCGACCCCAGTACTCAACTGGTAGTTAATTTATCGACCCCGAAAGGATGAAAGGCAAAGTCGACTTCAGCGGAATAATAATAATAATA
>NC_068987.1:65422316-65424045 GCF_001194135.2 Octopus bimaculoides | reverse complement strand
CAGCTTAACGATGATGATGATGATGGTGGTGGTGGTGGTGGTGGTGGTGGTGGTGGTGGTGATCCTGTTGATGATGATCATGATCATGATGATAAAAATAGTAACACTGTTAATTAACAAGAAGGGTTGACAAAAAGAGGACGGTACATGACAATATAGAGTGGTATTACACGAAAAAAAAAGTAGTAAACAAAAGAAAAAAATGATTCAATAAAGAAAACTTTTCAAAAATGGGTTAACTCTCGAAGGCTATTCGCGAAAACGCCACAAAAACCACGTTCACCTAAGCCACTAAGGCAAGTGCCTTCTCGCAGTCATCCTTTTCCAATTTCCAGCCATATGCTTGTAACAAGCCCATTCACTCGGATCACGCTCACAACTCTCGTTCATCTTCCAACAAATTTGCTTGGAAGCAGCACTTCTTTTTCCACCTTCATTTTCCTATTCAGATAGAACTTGAGAAGTAGACGGGAACTTGTTATTATTGTTGATATTGATCTTATCGTTGATAATGCGTTGTCTTTCTCTTCTTTCCTCTCTGAAATGCTTCTACAGTTTGCATCTACCAAATCACTCGGAAAACACTGAGCGTCCTGGAGCTATAGTAGAAGACATTAACCGAAGGTTCCACGTGGTGGAACTCCACCCAAAGCCACGTGGTTACAAAGTGAACTTCTTAACCACACAGCTATGCCTGCGCCTGAAAGAAATTTATATACGATCCCCCGACACCTCACTATGTTTTGATTTCCAATCCACTCCGCATGAATGTAGTGATTAGGAAAAATAATAGACATGCAGTGCTGGCGTTTAGCTTTAGATCAGGCTCTTGTGTTATTGTTCTGAGCTAAAATCAAGCAAACTCACCATCCATAAATATTCGTTAAAAGACAATGTAGAAATAAGCAATAAAAAATACTATGTGCATCGGCCGGGAATCGAACCCGGGCCGCCCGCGTGGCAGGCGAGCATTCTACCACTGAACCACCGATGCTTACATGTGAAACGCTTTTGAATAATTGATTATAAACTATTTTCTCTCCAGAAGCAATGTCTGACTTCGTAAAATGGATTTTAGTTTACTTTATAAACTAGGCACAAGTTGTGACAAGTAATTATTTGTCTCAACTTACGCAATGCAGCTGACGATTCAAAGAAAGGGTGAAATACCATTATACATGGCTACCAACGACTCAAAACTAAGAACTTTATAATGTGTAGAAACAAAAAAATATAAAATGTGCGTGCTCCATTCACCTTTTAACTCTTTGGTGTAACTTCCAAATTTTCAATCTCATCATTCAACTTAACTTAGTCTTGAAGTAATTATCTCTCCTATAAAAGCTAGCCACCAGGGACACGCTGTGTAATCGAATATATCCATTTGGTATTTGAGTGATATTCTATTCTAACAACTCCCAAAGGAAGAAAAGTAAAGCCGCAAGCTGACCTTGGCAGAATTGAAATTACAGCTTTGAGACATAACTAAATAGTATAACGCATTTCGTTCATAATTCTGTTAGCATATTTCCTTTTTCAATAAGACAACAATTGGTTAAACAGACTGCATTCTATTACACGTACTACTTATGTTTCAGATATTTAAAATCGAGTCAATGTAATTTTAAATTGTTTATCTTAAATTTGACAAAATAAACAGAAGTGTATGAGTGTGCGCGCGTGTATGTGTGAGAGAGTGTGTGTGTGTGTGTGTGTGTGTGTGTGTGTG
>NC_068987.1:65421160-65421661 GCF_001194135.2 Octopus bimaculoides | reverse complement strand
TATATATATGAAATGCAAAGTGGACCTCGGCGGAATTTGAACTCAGAAGATAAAGACGAACGAAATGCTGCTATGCATGATGTCGGGCGTGCTAACGATTCTGCCAGCTTACCGCCATGACATAATCACACACACACACACACACACACACACACACACACACACCACACACTACACACTCACACACATATGTATGTATGCTTGTATGTATGCATGTACACACGCAAAAATAAATATATATATATATATACACACACGCACACACATATGTGTGTGTGCGCGTATGTGTGTATACACGTGCTTACCTACTTACGTATCACCAAACATACGTAAAATATGTGTGTGTGTGTGTATATAGTAAAGTTTATTTTCCGACAGAATGTGGTAGTCGTACACAGGACGATGTTACTAATGTTTAGCTCCGGGAAAACATCTTTTCCGGTTGGCTACCGACACACAGTTTGTGTCCGTATATATATATATATATATATATATATATAT
>NC_068987.1:65420024-65420850 GCF_001194135.2 Octopus bimaculoides | reverse complement strand
AGGGTAAAGCGTAAATACGCACACGCACATACATATACATACATATGTTTGCATATGCATGCATGTGCCTATGGTACACAGAGACATACATGTACACCCACACAGATAGTAACACTTACATATACACATCGATACATACAAACAAGCGCACACTCTCCCTTTTCACGCGCACTCCCTCACACAAATACTAACACGCATACAGACAATATTCCCCTTCACCGTTCACACACATTATACGCTGTTTCCACCATCCAAACCTGCTGAATTAGAAACGGCTTCAGGGGCTAAACATCAACATACACGTTCGTAGATATGCACGTTTCAATGCTCACGTAAAGACTCATACATACTCCCACACAAATACACACATCAATGCACACTTACCGATTACAGGCACGCATTACCCACTACACGCATCAATGTACACGCACACGCAGGTAGGCACACACACACACACACACACACACACACACACACACACACAAACTCAGAGACAAAGTGCACCCACAGACACGCACGCCCATCGTCACGTTCGTAGATACCCAACCACACACGCACAAACTGGTGTGTTCAGTGAAGCGTCACATCCGTTATATGAAAGATACGATTATCAGTTAACGGGTGACTTAGCGGCAACAGGGGCGACTCTATGACGTCATCGAAACAACATGGATACCTTATTACGTCACCAAACAACCCGAGTTTGTTGTTGAATTGGAAGTACTTGTTGCTGATGTCGTTGCTGCTGCTGCTGTTGTTGTTGGTGATGAGTGGTAAGGATAATGATAATGACGACGACGACCACGGTGGTGGTGGTGGTGGTGGT
>NC_068987.1:65416522-65420014 GCF_001194135.2 Octopus bimaculoides | reverse complement strand
GTGGTGGTGGTGGTGGTGGTGACGAGTACGACGACGAAGACGGTAGTGGCGGTGGTGGCGATGGTTCTGATGGTGCTACTAATGATAAACGTAATGGTGATTGATAATGACAGTTATGATAACAATGTAATCCTTCACAGAAAGAAAAAACAAAGACAAAATCATTATGCTGTCTTACTCAGAAGCAGCTGACTTGCCTTTAATGCCTTGTACTATTATCATATTGTTTTATGCTATGATATACTATACTAAAGGTAGCTTTCTGTTGCTGGAGTTCAGCTCCACGTTGTCCATAACTAAACCAGATCTATTGCACAGCGTATGCAGTTGGTCGTGCGACAACAGCAATCCTCTTATCTGTTGCTCTAGATTCACTGTAACACAACTCTTCCTCCCTCTAGCACAGAGATTCTCAAACTTTTTTGGCCACCGCCCCACTCATGGCCGCATAATACCCACAGCGTCCCCACCCCTATTTTTATGTATAAATAAATATTTTATATTTTACTAATTTGTGTATCCTATGAATCATTTGATGTTTAATATATTATATAATTTGTATACAATGCAATAATAATGTTTAATATATTATATAATTTGTATACAATGCAATAATGATATTATAATAAATTCATAGCGTCCCCCAATCCACTGCTTTCCTCCCAACGCTTCCTTTTTCTCTACCGCCCAAACCCCACCGCCCCCTTAGGCACCAGCACCCACCTGGACCGTCTCAACATCTACCGAGTGGCGGTAGCGCCCACTTTGAAAACCTATGCTCTCGCATGTAAGGGTCTATTGCAGGCGTGGACAAAGTGAGGCCCGCTGAAATTTCTGAATGGCACACCTAACAAAAAATTACTTTGACTATATTAGTAGAGCGGCCCCGCCGATGATGAGTCATGTCTCATGCGGCCCGCTTCTCGAAAAAGATTGCTACTACTCATTTACTTTAGAAGTACGATGTTGAAGTTTGGGTACGTTATGGTTTCTGGGTTGACTGAGAAGCAGTATGTCCATTTCCCAGTCTGTGGTAGCATATGTATGTATGTATGTATGTATGTATGTATGTATGTATGTATGTATGTATGCATGCATGTATGTATGTATGTATGTATACATGTATGCATGCATGCATGCATGTACGTAGTACGTATGTATGCAAGTGTGTGTGTATGTACGTGTGTATGTATATATGTATGTATGTATGCATGTATGTATGTATGTATGGACGTATGTATGTCATTATTCAGTTTATTGCAAGATTCTTTGCCAATAGAGAAAGAACAGGTTTCTAACCTAGATCCAAGGTTCCCTCATTGTAATTTCAACATCAACAACAGGATATTTTTGTATGTATGCATACATGTATGTATGTATGTATGTTGCTGTTGTTCCCATCGACGTCGTCGTTATTTTTGTGTTGCCTCTGGTCAAACCCTTAATTGAGCAAGCAAATGACGAAAGGTATTCAGCCCAAGACCATTATATCTCTGATTTTGGATATAATAGTTCTAGCACCATATTCAACCAACATGCCTTTCCATTTTCTTGTTAAGTGTTGTTTTGAGAGGGATGCGGCTGCCACATTTCTTGTGAGTTAAATTACTGTAGAGGCTCCTGTACTTGGTTTGGGGTGGCCCCACAGCGAAGACCAATCTGGCAGTTTTTGTGTCTTCACTTATGTACATCCCAACGTTGTTCAATTCTTGTGATGTTGTTTAGCTGGCCCAGATTGAGAAGATCTATAATCAAAAGCATTCTAGTTATGACCATTCCGTTTTGGAAGTATATAGGGCTACATTGTTTAAAGCGCTGTTTCCTTATAGAAAACTGATGAGTGTGTTTTGAGGGGCAATTTGGTTGCGTTTTCTAGTAGAAAGAGGCTTCCACTTTGGCCCTGCTAAAAACGATGTTATTGATGGTGTAATTATTTTTGTATATGTTTTAATGTTTTGTTGTGGTTGTTTTTTTTTGTCTCGACTGGATGGGATCGAAAGAGTTGTTAGAATGGTGATGTGCATGAGTCTGGGCCGAGTGGTACAGATAAAGTTCTTAGGTTACTGTTGCAGCAGTGTTTCGGATATTGGAGATATATTTGTGATTAACTGCACATGTAACTGACAGGAACTGTATACTTCAAGATTTTCTGAGTAAACAAACTGTATTCTCACAAGTCGAGGTGGTTTTCATGTTCGAGTATTATTTCATTGCTGTGCGCAACAGATGATGATAATGATGATGATGATGATGATGATGATGATGAAATGAGGTATTTTGTATTGTTTGTAGTTTTTGTGAATCATTATGGAGACATTCAAGAGCCCAAGTAGGATTGGCAATCTCTGATGGATCCAACATATTGTTTATACACTATGTTTGTATTTTTTGTTTTGACCACGTGCAGTGCCTGGGAATTCTCTAAGTGTGTTTGTCTGCAGCTTTGCTTTCATTAATATGTTGTCTTCTGTCGTGTGAACATTGTGGTGAGTTGTGTGTAATTCTTAGTTTTTTGTCTTCTCTCTCTCTCTTTCTCTCTACCTCTCTTTCTCTCTGCCCCTATTTCTCCTTCTCTTCCTCGCTTTGTGTGTGTGTGTGTTCGAGTTGTTTAATCTGATGGTCCGTTCGATTTGTTGTCTTCTGTTGTTGATCTCAAACAGAATAGAGCATAAAATATTTCGAACCAACGCGGGCTTTTCTACGAGTTCGCTTAATCTGCTTGAAATAGCTGCCAAATGTCCCTCAAATTATACCCTACACTAAATTGCATAAAATAACTAACAGTCTGACAATAAATAGACAAATAGATAAATAAAATGTTGTTTCTAATGCTTTTGATCGTAAATCTACTCGATCTGGGGAAGACGACAACAACAACAACAACTACTACTACTACTACTACTACTACTACTACTACTACTACTACTACTACTATACAATGACCACGGCACCCACAACGATCACGACGGCATAAAACAAGCAGCACCAAAAATAAACGTCTTGAATTTGTAATTCCCCCCCACCTCACCCCACCCCCACCGGAACAGAGTGCCATGAAAATCTGACCTCAGTCATTCTTTTCAACTTATACCCAGGTGACCTTCTCACTCGCACCCTCCCCTCCCCCTCCCCCGCAGAACATGCACACAGCCACAGAACCATACTCCCATACAGCCACATTACGTAGATGACATCACCGTTGCCTCTTCTCAACATTCCGCAGACACAGCTGCACAGCTAATCCAACCCAATATCAACCACTTAAAAAACCTGGCTCCAAACGCATAGACTAAAGCTTGCTGGTATGGCTGGCGATGTTGTTGTTGTTGTTGTTGTTGTTGTTGTTGCTGTTATTGTTACTGGCTGATAATGTTGTCATTGTTGTTATTGCAGCAGCAGCAGCAACAGTAGCAGAAGTAGTAGTAGTAGTAGTAGTAGTAGTAGTAGTGGTGGTGGTGGTGGTGGTGGTTCTGGTGGTGGTGGTGGTGGTGG
>NC_068987.1:65412728-65416512 GCF_001194135.2 Octopus bimaculoides | reverse complement strand
TAGTAGTAGTAGTAGTAGTAGTAGTAGTAGTAGTAGTAGTAGTAGTGGTGGTGGTGGTGTTAGTAGTAGTAGTAGTAGTAAATAGTGTTGGTGGAAGTGTTGTTGTTGTTGTTGGTAGTGGTGGAGGTGATGGTGGAGGTGATGGTGGAGGTGATGGTGGAGGTGATGGTGGTAGTGTTGGTGGTGATGTTGGTGTTGGTGTTGTTGGTAGCATTCCTCGAGGATCTGGTACTTATTATTAACAACCAAGTAATTTGAAACTTCCACTGTTCAAATATACACCAAACCGCCTGCAGTGGATTTGAACACAAAACCAACGTATTCTTAGTACAATACATCTGCTTCCTTTTACTTTACGCGCGCGCTAATGTATCTGGGTGTATGTGTGTGTGTGTGGAGGTGTGTGAGAGAAATAGAATGTGTGCATGCTTGCATGTCAGTGGGCGTGTGTCAGTGTATTTCTGGAAGTACGAAAGCGGATGTGTGGTTATATGTGTATGTGGAGTTTTGTTTATTGTATGTGTGTGTGTGCGCGCGTGTGTGTGTGTGTGTGTGTGCGTGTGTGTGTGTGCGTGTGTGTGTGTGTGTGTGTGTGTGTGTGGATCTATGTGTTTCTGCAGTGGAACGGTCGGGTTGCACTGTAACAATAGAGCATCTGTATCGCCATTTCATGTATCTTCTACCGACCAGTTTCAAATCCTGAGACCGGAATTTGGAGAATATTTCTTGGTCGGTACCCCTCCACCATCACCACAAAGGATTTCTTACCCCGGCACAAGAGCACGAAAGAATCCTCCTTACAATATGGATGGTACACATTCATTGGCCGTTACAAATTTTATTCATAGTCTAATAACATATATTTTAACAGGAGCTAGAGCAGGAAAATTGGACTCCAATAACTACAAAATCCTAGGAGCTTCGATTCTCGGTACCCTATGAGCTGCCAAACGATTCTTTATGGCTCGCCTATTCAGACTTTAGTATATATCCCCATTTTTATCGCGCACTTGCCCACTTTTTAAAAAGCCATCGACATTTTAACAAACCATCTCCTTCTGTGATTGTTTTAAACGATTTTTATTTTGCCGCTCTATACAGCATTTCGCTAGTGGTTTTTTCCAACCGCCTTATATACGTATATTTTAAGCTCATATCCAGAAAGAATTTTTTATTATCATTATCTTAATATCTGTTATGTCTCAACGCTACTGCTCTCTAGCACCTTCGGACGATCTCTACTCAACCGCTACACAACTGCTACTCGACACTTCTACCACGGCCAGACTACCTCTATTTATATGTGTTGGGAGATCCTACTTCTTCGCCTGGGGGCGTCGACACAACAATATCATTTGAGTATTTCTGAAGGTCTTGAAAGTTCTATTCATTTCTTTCTATTTTATATTATATTTTTTTGTGCTTTATATTCATTTTGTTTTGCACGCGATAGCTAGGACTTTAGGTTTTTACAAAATTATATTTTTATATAATTAGTATATTAAACTCGTAAACTTTTCAATGACCACCATTCTTATTGAGCAATTTTATCTATAATATTTATATTTTAATTATTTATAGTTTTATTCATCCTAAATTACTTTCGTCAAGCGCTGGTGAGGGACATGAGATGCATCAACCAGCTTTGCATGTTAAATAAATATTAAAATTTTAATTTATGTACTTTGTTTTAATATGTAAATCACTTTCATCTGTCTTTAAAGGTGTTTATTATTTATCTCTAACTTTTAATGACACCACAAGAGAAAGTGCAATGCAAAATATATGGAAAAGAACCACCAACTCGAGTAAGCATCCGTGCGTGGCATAAACAATTTATGGAAACAGGAAGCGTCTTATAGAAAACAAGGAATTGCCGACTGAGAACATGTGGAAGATGTTGAGCAGCACTTCATCGTAGTCCAACTAAGTTTATCCGTACTGCAAGTAGACAGTTAACAATTCACAAAGTTTTGCGCAAGAACTTGAGGCTTTATGCTTATAAAGTACAACTTTTACAAGCATTTTAACCAGATAACAAGCCCCAAAGGAAACAATTTGCGTGGACATGTTAGCTTGCTTAGATGAAGAAGAAGGCTCACTCGGAAGATTCGTTTTAGTGATGAAGCAACATTTCATGCATCAGGAATGATAAATAAGCACAACATCAGAATCTGGTCAACGTTTGATGCAGTCACAAGCTTGTTAGAGTGATTGGCCCATTTTTCTTTGCAGAAGAACTGATTGTTTCCAAGACATACTATGATCTTTCACAAGAATTTGTTGCACTGAAGTTGCACCACTTGCAATCAACAATTATTTTCTACCAAGATGGTGTACCGTTCCATTGGGGAAGCGGGTTAAGTGTTCTTAATGAAACTTACCCAAACCTGTGAAATGGAAGAGGTAGTCCAGTTCCCACTGCCACCTAGGTCACCAGATATAAAACTCTGAGAGACAACTTCTTATGGGGCTACATTAAAGACAGAGTCTATCGTACAAAAGTTCAAACCTCTATGATCTCAGCAAAAATACGCCACGGTATATCCAACACTAACAAAGGGATGCTCCAACGCACATGGTCAGAAATTGATCTTTGACTAGATGCATTACGGGCAACTAATGGAACCCATGTAGAAGTGTTCGGATGTTTTTGATCAAACTTTATCTGTTTGCCCATGTATTACAATAACTCGGCTGAGTTATTCTTATTTTTCATTTTGTAAAGGTAATTTATGGACATCCTATTCTTCTGGCTGTTTTTCTATCATTCATCTCCTGATCATCATGTCTGGACGAGAAAAGGTCAGGAGAGGGCTAGTAATGGGTTACCATGCTCCATTACAAGGATCTACATAATACGTATATATGGATATATACGTATCTTTATAGACATATATATATGTATGTATATATGTGCATGTATACGCGCGCGCGCGAGTGTGCATACCATTCACTCCACGGAAACGGATGAGTGATATTCTTAATGTCAGCATCTACTTTGAATGTCAATGGAACGAAAAAAAAACTTTAAAAATGCTTTTTAAAAGGTATTAAACATCATATAAAAACTGTATTTGGTTTTGACAATTTGTAAATGTAAAAATTACGTAGCTGTTAACTGTTATTCTTCTGGCCGTTTTTCTATCACACACCTCCTGATCATAATGTCTGGACGAGACAAGGACTGGAAACGGCTAGTAATGGGATTTTACAAAGCTTAGAAAACCTGAAGGACCGCTGCAATAAACTTATGTATCTGAGACGGGAATACGTTGAATAAAATCATAATTGACACACCCTCCTGTATTTTCTTTTACCCAACACCAGGAACTTTTCAGAGCCCCCTCATGCTGTACTGATTTATACTAAAAATGAACGCAACCGCTCTCAAAATTTAAGTAAAAAAAAAAAAACAGGTATAGTAATCCACAATTCTTGTCCAGTACCGGATTGATCCCCAAATCTAATCAGTTCGTGCCTTTCACGAGGCCAAACATCCCTGAAAGTTTTACACGAATCCATTCAGAGGTTCTTGAGATATCTTGTTCGCAACTGGAAGCAAAACCTCCGCCTTCGCCAAGAATGAAGATGTTGGACTTTCGAACTACAAATAGGATCCATCCGACGAACTTTCACGCCGTTCCTGTCGTCTCTTTTGTCAGTCGATTAAGTTACGGGGACGTAAACACATCAGCACCGGCTGTCAAGTATTGGTGAGCGCGCGCACACACACACATCTATCTATCTATCTATCTATCTATCTATCTATCTATCTATCTAT
>NC_068987.1:65408742-65411224 GCF_001194135.2 Octopus bimaculoides | reverse complement strand
TATATATATATATATATATATATATATATATATATATCCCTGCAAGTAAGTTTTGAACTTTATATTTTCTGACGCGACTCTATCTATCTTTGTATCTTTTTCCCCACCTCGTTCTTCCTTCTGTTACTACTATATCTCTCTCTTCTTCCGTCTCTCGTTGCTCACCTATTTTCTACTTCCTCCCTTTTTTTCTCCCTCTCCCACTTTTTCTCCTTACCCCTCACTGGTCACATGTGTCCAGCCCTAACTCTTCGAAACGCCAGTGTTATAATGGTGGCAGCTGATGAAGGAAATGTTCTCTTTGTGGCCTGTGTGTTTTCTGTACTCCGTTTATTATTTTTTCGTCTACGTTTTGTTTGCAACGTCCTGTACCCAGATATGCATCTATATATACAGGTAGATGTAGGTATGTACATACATGTACGTATATATGCATATACTCATTTATTATTTGTATTATATATATATTCTTTTATTCTTTTTCTTGTTTCCGTCATTTGACTCCGGCCATACTGGAGCACCGCCTTTAGTCGAACAAATCGACTCCAAAACTTATTCGTTGTAAGCCTAGTACTTATTCTATCGGTTTCTTTTCCCGAGCCGCTAAGTTACGGGGATGTAAACACACCAACATCGGTTGTCATGCGATGGTGGAGTGGGACAAACACTCAGTAGGGCGAAATCATATAGAATTGGTAATAAAATGTGCTTGTTATGCACTACTGAGTTTATGAAAATATTCCAGTCGAAAGAAGTGTTACTGAACAGTACAGAAGAGAGAGGAATAAAATGCCGACACAAAAATAGCTTTACATATAATAAAATGAAAAATATATGAAAAGATACCCCCATCCCCAGTATGTGATCTTAAACAATTATGAGGAAGATAGTTAAATGTAGTTTTAATAGAACAATACAATAGTATTAGATACGGATATACCTAAAACCAAGAATAAATGTAAAGAATATTATCTTATAAAGGATTAGACAGGCCACATATTAAATAAAATAAATCTCTAAATCTTTAACACTAGAAAACATCCAATTATACCTAAAGATAAGAATAACTTATTATGATCTCCCCTTGAATTCAACCTGTCTAATGATATTAGTCTTAAAGAATTTCTTTTAGAGTAGTGTTTTTTATTCCCATAATATTTAACGCAGGACAGAAGGTGCAGCCATTTGCACAGGTTAAAGGAAGAGTAAACATGCAGATAAATATTCTTCCTTTATTAATTGTGGTAAATAGTTTCATTTACTAGTTTTATTTAATAAATTTATAATATATATAGAGGTTTTTTATATTTTAAATATTATCAACTTACGTTTGACATTATGCTAATGCATACTAGTATTGATAGGAGTAAATTTCACAGTCAATTAAAGTTTATATAGGTAGGCAGTTTAATTTGACGTAGTTATAAGATAGTCGATAAAGGTTTCTTTATGTTTAGCACTTTCTATAAATATGGTTATTATATTTTTTGGTGTTTAAGTTTAATAAATTTTTATGATTTTTTTTAATTTGATAATTTTTTAATTTTTAAAATCTTTTAAATTTTGTAAAAAATATATTAGGAAGTTATATATATATATAGATGTTTTTATTTTTATTCTTATTTTTAATGAAGATATCTTAGAATTTGTATGATTAAGTTGGATCCATTAATAATAATAATATAAAGAAAAATAGCCTGAGGACGTACTGGTGGATTTATGTATTAGGTATAGCTTAGTAAAAGAAACCACCAGCGCAGAAACACATGTAGCGTTGATTAATATTACCTTCTTTCCCCACAGACTAATACCAGGTAAGGTATATGTATTTTTTAAAATGTACTTATATAATTTCTAAATAATTCTAATGTACTTTATTTTATTGTACGATATAGTAGTCTTTAAAATGATTATATTATTAGATTAGTATTTTGGATATAACTTTCTATGTGTACTCCAGAAAATAAGGTTGTCCTGAAATTGAAGTTGTGGTCCTATTTGTAAAATTCCAAATTTGTAATAATATATATATATATATATATATATACACGACGGGCTTCTTTCAGTTTCAGTCTACTAATCCACTCATAAGGCTTTGGTCGGCCCGATGCTAAAGTAGAAGACACTTGCCCAAGGTGCCATGAAGTGGTACTGAACCCAGAACCATGTGGTTGGGAAGCAAGCGTCTACCACACAGCTACGCCTGCACTTACATATACATACATACATACATAATGTTGTTGTTGTTGTTGTTGTTGACACTCCGTCGCTTACGACGTCGAGGGTTCCAGTTGACCCGATCAACGGAACAGCCTGCTCGTGAAATTAACGTGCAAGTGGCTGAGCACTCCACAGACACGTGTACACTTAACATAGTTCTCGGGGATATTCAGCGTGACACAGTGTGACAAGGCTGACCCTTTGAATTACAGGCACAACAGAAACAGGAAGAAAGAGTGAGAGAAAGTTGTGGTGAAAGAGT
>NC_068987.1:65406390-65408501 GCF_001194135.2 Octopus bimaculoides | reverse complement strand
AAATCTGTGGAGAGTTAGGGATTCGAATGAACCAACAACAACAGAGTGGACGTACAGAGTAAACAATATGTTACAAATTTAATTTGTGGTCCGTGGGAAGAGCCATTTTAACGATGCGTCCTACTCTAACTCTTCGAAACGCCAGTGTTAGAATGGTGGCAGCTGATGAAGGAAATGTTCTCTATGTGGCCTGTTTGTTTTCTGTACTCTGTTCCTCATTTTCTTTGTTTTGTCTGCAACGTCCTGTACCCAGATATGCATCTATATATACAGGTAGATGTAGGTATGTACATACATGTACGTATATATGCATATACTCATTTATTATTTGTGTGTATACACACACACACTACGAGCTTCTTTCAGCTTCGGTCTACCAAATCCACTCACAAGGCTTTGCTTGAACCGAGGCTTTAATAGAAGACACTTGCCCAAGATGTCACACAGTGGGACTAAACCCGGACCCATGTGGTTGGGAAGCAAGCTTCTTACCACGGCGTCATATGTGGATTGTATATGCTAGATACAGCAAAAAGTGTGAGTAGGAATGGGCAAATATGGTGAAATGCTAGACAGAGAGGACAGTGTGGGTAGGTGTGGATTGATATAGAGCTGTGTGCGGGCAGGTGAAATGCAGACGATAAGATAGTTTAATATATGAAATGTTTTTATAGTTAATGAACTATATGTCGGTATGGGGCAGGCAGCGATAGGAGGTTTACTCTGTACCTGTCTGTATGTCAATAAGATACCCACCACCACCACCACCACCACCACCACCATTATTACCACCACCTCCACGACTACTACCCCCGCTGTGTCTGTATTCTTTAAACTTCTTTTTACAAAAATTTCTGTTTGTGTCTGTGTTCGTGAGTCAATGAGAATGTGTGCGTGTACGAGTCTACATAGATATGTATGTGTGTGTGTGTGTGTGTGTCCATATATACAAACATGTGTGTATGAGTTTATGTGTGTTTACGTGTGTGTGCGCGCGTGTGAGTGTGAAAATGGGGTAGGAATTGAAACAAATCTGAAAGACTTAAAAGAATATATGAACAAGAAGATAAATGAGAATGCGGGTCTGTCTACCTGTATGCATGTATGTATTGGTGTGTGTCTATGTGTGTGTGTGTGTGTCTGTCTGTCTGTCTGCATGTGCACGCGTGTGGGCGTGCGTGTGTAGGTGTGTTTGTGTGTATACATACAAGTATCTATCTATCTATCTATCTAATTGTCTGTCTGTCTGTCTGTTTATCTGTCTGTCCGTCAGTTTGTCAGTCTGTCTACTTATCTCTCATTCGCCCTCTCTCTCTTTCCCCATGTACACATCCACACACACATAGACATATGTGTGCTTATCTCGACTTGTATATGTGTGCTTATCTCGACTTGTATATGTGTGTGAGGATGCGTGCACGCATGTCTGTATGTGTGTACACGTAGTCTTTTTGTATGAATATGTGTGTATGTGCGTGTGTATGCATGTGTGTTAAGGTATACAAATGCCACACTCTTGTACAAATACACAAAATGTCATTCCAGCAGTTCTGATTCCTTATCAAGAAATCTTTGATTCCATCTTCAGTCTCAGAGTATACCATCTTGGTTTACATTCTGGTACATATTTCAGGAGTATTTCACTCACACACACACACACACACACACACACACACACACACACATACACACACATACACACACACATACACACCTGACTACATACATACATACGTGTGTTTGTGCGTGTGTGTGTGTGTGTGTGTGTGTGTGTGAGTGTGTGTATGTGTGTGTGTGTGTGTGTGTGTGTGTGTGTGTGTGTGCGCGTGTGTGTGCGCGTGTGCGTGCGTGTCTGTAAGTGAAAGTATGTTGGCGACGAAGTTCCGCAGTTCCCGTCTAACAAATTCCACTCGCAAGGCGTTGGTCAACCTGACGCTACGGTAAAAAAAAGAAAAGCATTAGAACAGACAGACAGACAGACAGACAGACAGACAGACAGACAGACAGACAGACAGACAGATAGATAGATAGATAGATAGATAGATAGATAGATAGATAGATAGATAGATAGATAGATGAAGTGAGTGAATGAGGAAGAGAAGTGGAGAGAG
>NC_068987.1:65396937-65406244 GCF_001194135.2 Octopus bimaculoides | reverse complement strand
GTGTGTGTGTGTGTGTGTGTGTGTGTGTGTGAGAATGTGTATCTGTGTGTATGCTTACACACGCATGTATGCATAGAGAGGGATCTATAAAGAACTTCATCAGAGCCCTGTAATATGAACCTTCCAGATATTTACATAAAGCTATGGAAGGGTTTATATTATCAGAAGGTTTCCCAACTTTGTTGTTCCTCTATGCCATAGGCCTCCTAACAGATTCCAATGTACCGTAAATCTTAAAATTAAATGAATAGCACTCTTTCCATCCGTCTTAGTGTGGGCGTATTATTAGAATGCCCTATACTGCGGTATACGCCTTGAGAGGTTTTCTCCTATAGACGCACGGTGTTAAGAGCACTGTGAAAAATCACTGTTAGTCTATATACCGTTAGCAGCGGGATTTGGCTTAGATGAGACAAGTGGACACCTGCCACTGAAGAAACGCAGTACGCTGAAATTACGTGACCTGGCACTTCCGGCACACATTCCAAACAGTTCTTGTCTGCTACAATATATATTTGTGCTCTTAGCATCGTACGTCTTTTGACGAATTGCTAAGTTACGGGGACGCAGGCAAAGCAACATCGATTGTCAAGAGATGGTGGGGTCAAACAGAAAGACATATCTATCTATCTATCTATCTATCTATCTATCTATCTATCTATCTATCTATCTATCTATCTATCTATCTATAAAACCTTGTTTTATGTTCCAACCGGCCAAATTTGGCCTCTCGCGCATACACTACAATGTCACTCTGAAAATAAACAATTACATCATTGAAATCTCAAAATTACAAGATAATGCATAATTAATACAAAGCCATGTGAACAAATAAGCATTACATATGACTTAGATAAGTACAGCGTTACATTTAACATAGTTAAAGTCGACTTATCCTTTCTGGGATAAATATAATGGACTGTAATTTACCCCTAAGATTTGAGGCTTTTTGTTTGTACTATATATATATTAATGCACTTGTTTATAACTGTTGAGGAAAGCGACCTTGGTGGGTCTAACAACAAAGCTATTGAGCGAAGTACATTTTCTGACTCCACTGAGCAGTGGAAATTATCAAAAATCTATTCCAACAATATACGTATGTAGTATATTTTCATTTGAAGTATTCCTACAAGCTATACTAATATGTGAAGACGCACGGCTCAGTGGTTAGAGGTAGTGAGTTCGATTTCCGGACTGGGCTGTGTGTTGTGTTGTGTTGTGGTCTTGAGCAAGACACTTTACTTCACTTTGCTCCAGTTCCCACAGCTGTACGGGAAATGAGTTGCCAAGCTGTATCGGCCTTTGCCTTAGATAACATCGATGGTGCGGAGAGGGGAGACTGGTATGAATGGACTGCTGATCTTCCGTAAACGACTGCTGGTCTTCCGTAAACAACCTGGCCCGGAATTGTACCTCGGAGAGGTACTCTCTAAGTGCAATCCCATGATTCTTTATGGCTGAAAGAGATCCTTTTTTTGTTGTTAGTACTTATTTGGCAGACATAGTTACAGAATGATACTTAAGTTCTGTTTTATGTAATTTTACTATTATCTTAGGTTTGTTTTAATCTTTTCCTCCGTTATTGGAACTCAATTTTTTAATAAGTAATTTAATTAAACTATTCTCCATAGCTATTAAACAACTTTAAAAGAACTGAGTTTAAATTAACCCAATTATCCAATTTTATCTTCAACAAATTAGACGTTTGTCAAATGTGAACTAAAAGACTAAAACAAAGAAGAATTGAAGTTTAGCATCACCCCTATTGGGTGTCGGGGTTTGAAAGGAGACACCAAAATTAAAGAGATGGCTAAAGAAAAATGCTATTCAAAAAAAAAAGAAGAATATAACCAAATTAATAATAAATAAATAAATAAATAAATAAATGTATAATACCCATTATTTCTGTCCATTTCCTGCATCACTTTGTAAAAACATAGCATCTTAACAGAGTAATAAAACCACATATATACAAATTCGATTTCAGATTACCTGGAGTACAACATCAATCACAAGACCTTTTTTCTCAGCCTGGCGCATTTTCATCTGCAGAGAGCTTAAGAAGTATTTCGCCTAGATTAATATCCCTTATTGACACTACTTTGTTTTGCTATATATATATAAACCATAAAAATGTTGTCATTTAGTTTGTTAGAAGAGCTTTCTTTGATAACCACAGGATTCTCTGTATCCATACTACGAATTTATATCTGTATATTGAGTGTATATGCGCGCGCGCGTGTTAAAGTTCAATATTTGATTCTATGCATACGTTCCTATGAACGACGTACATATGACAATGTAGTGTTCCATATTTAGCATCATAATTTGCATACAATACAATATACTATATCTGTCTCTCTTTTGCAATTACTTACAAACAGACCAAAGAATGCTTTTCACATGAATGCCTTAGATTGTCACTGGGATTATTGTGCCCCTCTTAATTTCATGTCTTTATCAATAATAAGGATTAATGATATTTGTTTGAATATTGTTTATCGCTTAAATCCCATATTGTACGTTCACTATATGATGAATTAAATCGCTTTTCTTTCCGATATGTGAATCCAACTGACAGTAATATATGCAGAAATTGTTCTCCTTGAAAAATATTTATTTTATTCATTTACATATTTGCTGAATGGAAAACCAACATAGAAGTAATTAAGATAGTGCTTCAGTGCACGAGAACGTCTAAGAGGACGGCGTAAACGTTTACGAGAAGAGGAGTGTCATGAAATTCGAAACCGCAACAGACACAGTATATAAAAAGCCCGAGTGCATTTAAGTCATATATAGAGGTGGGGCATGTGTTGCAGAACAGAAAAGATACATCATAACTTGCCTAACAGCATCAATAATGATGTTCTCCGAAATAGAAGAGAAAATTGATACGACGCACTAAGGTGATATGGACAAGCAAAGAAGAAATGAAATCTTGAAAAACATGAGAATAAGAGTGAAAAATAAATAAGAAAGAAAACGAAAGAGATTATCTTCAGAATTAGGAGAAACGGAGAACAGCAGCATTAGAAGATTACTTTTCGTAAATTCGTAACACGAGAGACAGAGAATGAGAGAGAGAGAAAGAAGCAGAGAGACAGAGAGAGAAAGCGATAAAGAGACAGAGAGAGGGGGAGAGGGAGAGGGGAATATGAATGATGAAAGAGAACATTACATTCAGAACATGAAAAAGGGAGAAAATGAGCGAAGGGAAAAATATAAAAATGTGTCTCAAAGAAGGCAATGACAATTCCAAATTTCTGATAATGATATGATTCAAGGCTTTAATAGTGGATAAACATTGTACTTCAATACTGTGGAGCCTTATGAGTGGAAAATGTGTCATTGAATTTGTCAGTATGGGGATGCTATCAAAACCAGACTTCCAAGAACATCCTGCTCAGTTCAAGCGATTATTTGACGCATTATAACTGCTCTAACTAAAGAAATGTGTCAAGTCTGTCTCATGGTCCCGGCGGACAAAATGGAAAAGGCATTGCCCCAGACGATGGTGAAGAAGATGCGCTGGAACAGTTATTCCGACTCACGGAGCTCGTACTTGCGAATGGCCAGCTCTGCCCGATGGCAATGAGCAGTGTAGTCCGAGGGCTAAGAACGTCGGATATTTCCACTTCCACAGGCTCGACCAAAATTTGTCAGAGAGCGGCCAACACTGATAAAAGGGTCCAATATTTTGATGTATGCACAGAAAAAACTAGGACCTTTCGTCTATCAGAAACAGCTTACAACAGACCTAACTTGGGGTAGTGTGTCTACAAGTCTCATCTTAATGAGTTGATGGGTCAAATATGGTCTACTATGCTAGTGGCTGTTGGTTATGACATTGAATTAAAGCAGGAGAGAGTTTCCACACTGCCAGATGTCTCTAATGAGACGTGATCAAGATAAATTTAGGACAAAACAATAAATAGATGCATTTGTTTCAGCAGGGATTCCGTTTAGGTGAGAAGTGTCTACATTTTCGAGGAATAGTCAGAGCAATGATGATACATGAAGATCTATTTGAGCGGGGAATGGACAATGCCAGAACTTTTTCTTTCCGAAGTGGAACATCCGGTGTAGCGCTTGGCTTTCCTGAACCAACAGGTGACTCGTCAATAAATGAAAACACTCTTCGACGCAATCCACACTGCCTCAATTGCTTAGGTATCGAATAACGTGAAATGACGAACACTGTATCTAGAGAGAGAACAGAATTATAAAAGATGTTTTTATTCAAATGCATCGAATAGACCAAGAAAAACGTAACAACTCAACATTTTGCACGTCCATTTCGCTACATCTACAAATGCATGGACAGGCGGGGCCACAACACTTTTATCACTTATCACAGTATCTCCGACAAAAAGCGTTTGTAATGTTGCATCTAACTCTAAACGAGTTAATAACCTAAGAACAGTAAAAAAAATTTAATCGTTAATGAAACATCAATAAGATCGTACTTTGTGGCATTGTAATTGATAATTGCTTACAAGACATAATAGAAAGTGAATCTGTATTCGGTGCTAATATTATCCTTTTGGAAGAATGGTTTCAATTAAATTCTCCTCGTTGATCCTCTGGTTACTTCAGCTGCTGAAGTAAATACAGACAGCAAATGGTTTAACGTGTGATATTATTTTTAACAACTTAAGCTAACTCAGAATATAAAAGCAAATATGAACGAACAAAAGTTTTCTAAACGACTTCAACTTGGAAGTGGTAGCGTCTCCCAGTACTCTAAATGATGTTGAGCAGATGTAATTAATATTCCTGCAGTATGTTATTGAAATGAGCCATTGGTTACTGAAATCGCAGGAAATGGAGCTAAGAGTGACTTTATTCCCTAAAGATGCCAAGTGACCTACTTTAAACGAAAATTTAAATAGACTTCCATCAAAACACAAAACACATCTAGACATCGATTCTTTTTCTTGCAACAATGAAACCCATATCCCCCCCCCACCGCTTACACCCTTTTGACATATTTTTCCATCATCTAAACTAAATACATGACGACATCGTGATGCTATTTTGTAATCTCTACTAGTCAAGGACTGAGTAATAGAACACCTATGAAGACACTCCGGTTACATGAAAATAGTCTGGAAGCATCATTGATAGATGGTTCACCTACAAGCTCTAGAGTGCTCACTCTTAAAATTAGATGAAATCTTAGTGATGCTGACATTCCCCTTGCGATACAAAGGATCCAATATCAACTGCGGCTCTCTTATTCTATGATGATCAATAAAGCCCAGGGGCAAAAGTTTAAAACCCTAATCTTACTGCAACCGGCTCTGAGTTAGCAACCAACAGAACACTGTAAACTGTCGAAGAAATGGTGATTACGTTCAAAAGAGATGACAAAGCAAGTGACGTGGAATGACTTTCACTACAAACATTGAAGTACATTACATATTAGAAAATGATATGTAAGTCCAAATGGCGGTGCCCCAGCATGGCCACAGCTCATGAGCTGAAACTAGATAAAATGAAGAAAAAAAAGTCTATCGCGAGAGTTTATTGGTTGATAACATAGTTTTATGATTGAAAAGTTTAATACCAAAATGCATAAAGTTGAATCCACATTTATAAGATGTTTTATGTAGTATTTATAAAACTTCACAAGTGTTATTTAACCTGATATTTGAACTGATCAAAATTTGCTATGGGTAACATTTTAAGTAAACACATACGTATTACATCAATGATATCAAGTTCGATATGTCAGATTATAGTTGAACCTTAAATATGAAAATTTACTTTAGACATACATACCGTTTGTGGCATTAAATATAAACAAGTTAAATATTTTTAGAATTAGTAAAAATTAATTCTTATTGGTTTAATTTTATTTTTATTGCATATTATTCTGTCAAATGCCAAAAACCTTGAAAATTAACTGACATTCAAATTTTAAAATGTTAACTCCAGTATGTTAATATAATACAATATACATGTGTTTCTAGGTTCACATATATTCACCATATTTATCTAGATTTTATAGTGAAGAATACATCACGAAGCCTGTAGAATTCCGCCTCAACCACCAGTACCACTAATTCGTCGATGTCTTTGTTATTGTTTGATGTTTGTGTAGTTGTTATAAATGTTATTGGAGTTGTAATTTAGCTTCGGTAGAACCAAATTCTGTTGATTTACAAACTGAGGCGTACCAGCCATGGCTAGGATATCCAAGACTATGTTATTTTATGAGCCCTTATTTTTATATATATATATATATATATATATATATATATATATATATATATATATATATACATATACATACAAGGCGGTGATTTGGCAGAACCGTTAGCGCGCCAAACAAAATTCTTAACTGCCTTTTAGCCTGTCTTTACGTCCTGAGTTCAAATTCTGCCGTGTCTAACTTTACTTTTCGTTCTTTCGGGGTCAATAAAATAAGTACCAGTTGAACACTGGGGTCGATAAAATCGATTAGCTTCTTCCCCTAAGACTTCAAGTCTTGTGCCTAAAGTAGAAAGGGTTATTTTATGAGATTTTTTCTCTCGTTTTTATTTAAAAGACACTGAAATGTGAATTCTGGCAAACTTGGTTGCTGTTTCTAGGAAATTGAACAACATAAAGATTCCCCCGATGACTTATAATTGTTATTATTGGGATTGGTGGTGATGATGGAATTGTTTTTGTGTTGTTAGTGTTGTGGCAGTGGTGTTGCTGATATTAGTGATAATGGTGATGTTGTGATAGTTTTGTTGCTGCTTACGTTAGTAGTGTTAGTGTAATTGTTGTTAATACGTGGTTACTGTTGATTTGTTTTACACTAACCTTTATTCAAATGATGTGAAAACTTCAAGTAATATCGGCGACTTTTTGACCTGCCACCGTGGGTATTGTGACTGCCTCTAGCTTCACTGGTTGGGGAGTTGTATAACATGTGACTTCTTGATCCACTGATCGGGGCCGATACAGATTCTGATGGGATATACAAGTTTATTTCTATATGTTAAATTTCATACATATATATATGTGTGTGTGTGTGTATAAATATGTTTATATACACACATAAATGCTACAGTTAAACATGTTTAAATCTGAAAAGAAAAAATTATGTGACACTTGGTAAATACATAAACATAACCCTCAGCATAATCTATCACTCCCTTCGTTCAAATGTGTCCGCAGTCCACGTGACTTATTTTCCCGTACCTCCCTACCTTTCTCCCCTTCCCTCTTTCATTTTCCGGAATCTTACCCCCATTCCCAGCACCGTTGCAATACCTGTCTGTTTCTCACCAACCCCCACATCCCTCACATTATCAAACCACGGCACCTTCCAGATTTCTGATTTCTTTACCTCCTTAGATGCTCTTTCTGCAATGCTTTGTACATAGATCAAACCATCCGCCACTTCGTTGGCTGATTCACGAAATCTTCACATCCAACCCGGAAACCAGCGTTCGGGCTCTCGCTACTTCCGCTCCGCGGACCACTCGCTACTACAATTAATCGTATTTGGCTTGATCTTACACACCAGATCCACGAACTCCAGGCTTCACAGAGAATGTCGTTTTAGTTTTCCTCCAAGCCCACACCTTTTCGGCGTTATTCAATATCCCCGTAGACATCCCCCGACTCTCAAACTGCCCGCACACACTTACTCATACACACATATACGCCATATCCTGCATGTTACATTTATCTAACAAAATATCCACGAATCTTAGCACTTATTTTAACAACCCCCTACTCACGCGCACACTGTATACGCACACGCATGCGCGCCTCACTTTCACAAACGCTACTAATATATACACGTCTACATGATCACGCGCTCACACGCACACACACACACATACACACACACACAGAATCAACCGAAAATTACACCCAACCAAGCAAAATTCGTATCATATACACAAAGATACACATACACACACGATACAATATGACAGAAAGGTATATTCCTGTGTTTATACTCACGCACAAACCTGTATGTATAACTCTCTCACACACACACACAGAGAGTCTAGCACACACAGAGTCTTGCACCTTGCACACACAGTCTTGCACACACAGAGTCTTGCACACACAGAGTCTTGCACACACAGACATGTTTTGCCATGAAGAAAATTCTCGTTTAAGGCAATAGGTATCAAAATACCATCAGTCATAACGGGGCACTCTCTGGCAGAGCAATCATCGGCACTCTTGGTTAGTGTTAGGGCGCGCAGTAAAACCACTGGGGTGAGAGACCTCTAGCTGTTCTCACAGCATCCTTTTAAGAGAGGGACACTAATGTAAAATCTGTGGTTTCATCTGATTAGTAGTCGTCTCCATTCGGCCTGTCACTAGGTACTAATCACAGACACTCGGAAACTGATGCGCGTATTGTACGAGCGTTTATTACTATAATCCAATGACAGGCAGATGTCTCTTTATAGTAGCCTCATTTGTCATGTCATCTAATGAAAGTGCTATGGTGATGAAAGAATCGTGACGTATGCAGACTTAACCAGCTGGAAGCGCACAATAAGTTACGACTTTAGTCTGTCACCTATACTTCGAATTATGCAACGTGAGTGAACAGACATCTGAGAAATAATGGATGACAACACAGAAAGATCATTGACAACGAGGAAACACAAGGAGACGGCAATCATCATAATATCTAATCGTTTGTTTTATAGGCTTGTGCATTTGTATAGACTATTCATGCACCGATGAAAGGACACAATAATGGCTACAGAGCCAAAGTAATATTTATTATCAATTTTTGCATCAAAGTTTCACTAATAATAGCTTCTTAAAACAGTCTGTTTTGAATCGGTATCGGCAAAACGTTTCAGTAAATAGCTTCTTTTGTTAATAAATGTTATAGGTAATATGCAAATGTATGTGTGTAATAGATCTGCATGTAGTATGCTTGTATATGAGGGTGTAAGCGTGGTGTATATGCTACATGTATATATAAATATATACGAATATATATTTACGTATATATATATGTATATATGTGTGTATGTATATATGTATATATATATACATATATATATAATATATATATATGTAGTATATATATACGTATATATATGTATGCATATATGCATACATATACATACATACACACACACACACACACACATATATATATATATATGTGTATGTATATATATATATACATATATATATACATACACACATATATATGTACATATGTATATGTATATATATACATCTATTTATGCGTGTGCATGTGTACATATCGACAGATATATATATATATATATATATATATATATATATATATATA
>NC_068987.1:65394734-65395748 GCF_001194135.2 Octopus bimaculoides | reverse complement strand
TAAAATACAAAAACGGGACTACATAACATCCAGACAGACGATATAAAGAAAACAAGGACGGGTCATCCGGAGTTTACTTTCCTCAGTTGAGGCTGGTTATACTCGAGAATGCTCCAATCTGGCCAGCCTCAAGGAAAAAACTAAGCTAAGAGCACTAGATTCCTTAGAAGAAAGCAGCGAGTGTATACGAAAACAAGGACGGAAAGAAACGGAGAAATGTTACACAAATGCAAATGCAAATAACATGTCATAACAACAGGTGTCTTTCGACTAAGGATGAATTAAATTAAGCTGGCGTGTGTGGAAGTAAAGCCTTACGGCAGGGACATAAGATTTGACAGGTACGGGAGGAATATAGATGTTGCACAGATGGTAGTCGAACCAAGAAAGTAAGGTCAGGCTTGGCTGAACACCGGTTACGTGGGGGAGAGAAGATAGATTGGTAGAGGCAGAGGGATAGAAGAATTAAGGAGGGGCGAGAAAAAAATGAAAGGGACAGAGTGATGTGAAAGAGGATGGAAATTGAGCATGAAGAGAAAGCCAGGAAATGTGAGAGGGGGGGAACGAAAGAACAAAGAGTGGAATGAACGAAGTAAGCGTCAAAGGGCTGATAGACAGAAGGAAAGAATGAAAGACTATATCGCGGCGTACGTACACTTTGGTCTCTTTATATATATGTAAGGAACGACCGTGCGAACTCAAAAAGGAGAAATGGTGACGGATGGAAAAAAACAGAGGACTCCTTTTATTTAAACGTGTCACACGGTCGAACACAAAATTATATATCTCAAAGATGATATACATGATATGTTATGCGACGATAACATAGATGACCAGTAATGAAAGACCACAACCGTTTTAGATGAATAACAGAGATATTTATTGTAGCGTTAAAGATGTATGTCTGTGTGAGAGTGTGAATGCGACATATAAGAACATAATCAAAGACAGGCCGTCATACAAAGAAAAGTGGGTATGTGAGTGATACATGTATGTGTATGTGAGTTATTACAG
>NC_068987.1:65392935-65393635 GCF_001194135.2 Octopus bimaculoides | reverse complement strand
TGTGTGTGTGTGTGTGTGTGTGTGTGTGTGTGTGTGTGTGTGTGTGTGTGTGTGTGTGTGTGTGTGTAAATTTTGTACGATTCTGTTATTCTTTCTATTCTTTCATTCTTTCCTTCTTTTTATCAGTCCTTTCACACTTACTTCGTTCCTTTGGTCCCCCCCTCTCTCACAATTCCTGGCTTTCTCTTCATGCTCACTTTCCATCCTCTTTCACATCACTCTGTCCCTTTCATTTTTTCTCGCCCCTCCTTAATTCTTCTATCCCTCTGCCTTTACCAATCTATCTTCTCTCCCCACGTGACCGGTGTTCGGCCAAGCCTGACTTTTCTTTCTTGGTTCGACTACCATCCATGCAACATTTATATTCCTCCCTGTGCCTGTCAAATCTTATGTCCCTGCCATAAGGCTTTACTTCCACTCACGTCAGCTTAATTTAATTCTTCCTTAGTCAAAAGACACCTGTTGTTATGTCCTGTTATTTAAATTTGTATTTGTGTAACATTTCTCCATTTTTTCCTGTCCTTGTTTCGTATACATTCGGTGCTTTCTTCTAAGTAATCTAATACTCTTAGCTTAGTTTTTCCTTGAGCCTGGCCAGATTGGAACAATCTCGAGTATAACCAGCCTCAACTGAAGAAAGAAAACTCCGAATGGCCCATCCTTGTTTTCTTTGTATCGTCTGTCTGGATGTTTTGCGTTC
>NC_068987.1:65389205-65392925 GCF_001194135.2 Octopus bimaculoides | reverse complement strand
TATATATATATATATATGCATGCATACAGACATACATACATGCACAAACACACACACACACACATATAAATGCTGTTGCAACATCATCACCCATCATCATCATCATCATAATTATCACCTGTCTCAACACTGCCAACTCCACCACCAACACCATTATCCTCAACATCATCAACAGAAGCAAGACGAACGAGGGATTCCGGGCAACAAGTCTCAATGCGGTTGCACAGCCTATCAAACATATCTATCTTAAATTACACATTACTGTGTTTAAGAAAGGCAGGATACATTGCCTCGTGTAGTCTGGAGAATGTTCATGGATGAGTTGTCTGGTTTAGATTTGCCTGATTTACATCTGATCTAGGACTACACAAGTACGAGAGTCAGAACAACAGCAGCAGCAGCAGCAGCAGCAACAACAACAACAACAACAACAACGGCGATAGCATCATCATCGTCAACGATAGAGTCGTTATTGAAACTGGCAATCCTGACAATTACAGTCATAACACAAACAGCAGCAACAGAGAACAGACAAATAAATAAATAAAAAACAACATATTGATAGCACTATAATCATTATCGTGACTATCATCACCTTCTCCATGATTTCTGCTAATTATGATTTCTGATTAAAGAACAAGTCCAGCAATTTTATGTATGGGAAGGGATTAGTTGATACCACCGACCCCAGTACAAAACTCTAGTACTTTATTTTTCGGGCCTGAAAGGACGAATGGCAAAGTTGATCTTGAGGGAATTTGAACTCAAAGCCAGAAGAAATACTGCAAGACATTTGTCTAACACTCTAACGCAGTGATTCTCAACCGGGTCCATATGGCCCTTGGGAGTCCATGTAAGATTTCGCTGTTGAAATTTACGTGCAATGAATTGGGTAAACGTCTACAAACACAAAATGTTTTAACAGTTACTCAATACAATTCTTTATGATATTTCATTATAAAAATATAAAAGTATTTTTTAAAGCATTATTAAATGGCTCAGAGATTCCAATAGAATAGAACAGGTATCAAAGGGGCCCATGGCAAAAAATGGTTGAGAAACACTGCTCTAATGATTATTATTGTTTCTAACAAAGGAACAAGGCCTCAAACTTCAGGTTTTAGTCAACCCCAGAAGTGCGAAAGACAAAATAAGCTCTACCAGGATTTGAACTTAGAATGTGAAGATACGTAACTAAATACTATAAAGCATTTTATCCAGTATAAGATTATTGTGGTAGCTAACTATTTTAATATTAATAACCCCTGCTCTAACACGATCACATGGTAACACTATGATAGTAATTGTTATATTTGCCATAGTAAAGGCACGTGGCTTAGTAGTTAGGTTGTTGCACTCATGATCCCAAGATTGTGGTTTTGATTCCCAGACCAGCGCTGCAAAGTGCTATTCAGCATATCTCATTTTACTTTACTCCAGTCCACTCAGCTGTAATGGGGTTACCCTGCAATCAACTGACATTTCATTCAGAGGGAATGATGATCTGCCCACCTACCAAGTTGGATGGCATCATTCGATAGCTACAACAATGCGAGGAAGCGCATTGTGACCAGCGATATATAATCACATCCGATAATATAGTCGATTCGGTAATGTTTTGTGGAAGAGTAATTCGGGCAGGAACATTGATTATATACTATAATTCACTATTAACCACAACGTCCTTCATCTCTGCTGCTACAAACAAGATACTCATTATGCGGTCACACAGTATGCTCAATATAACAGTCACATCTCACTCAAATTGCACAACTAATATTTCAAGTGAAGATTCATTGGTTAATGTAGTCTGCAACGAACGATTGGATGGCTATGGCTGGAACGTCTTTTTCAGCTACTTCACCAGTTCTACTATCACCAACACCACCATTAACCACTATCATAACACTGACAATACTACTATTACAACTGTTACAACTATCACCACCTCTCTTAACATCATTATCACTGCTTTTACCATAACCACCATCACTACCTCTACCACCACTACCACTATCATCGCCAACAGCACCACCAGCAGAGCAACTCCATCAGAACAATCACCAATACCCAATACCATCACCACAATTATAATCAATGCCACCATTACCAACGGTAGCAGAAGCACCACTATCACCAATAGCGTAACTACCACCACCACCACCAACCATCTTCATCGCCTTAATTATTACAATACTACCCCTGTTTAACACTTGTCTGTCTCCACCCATCATCCCTTCATTCCACCAGTTAACCAGTCACTCATAACAAATGCAACATGCCGTGTCTAACGAGGCGGTGATGGTGCTTAAGTGACGGCTAACAAAAGATATCCGGTCTAGATTGAATGGTTTAACACTACGTCAAGTTACCTAACCAACCGATTGGCGAATTGGTCAAGGCTCCCCTACCACACCACATCACACACACACACACACAATTACGCTCACACACACGCATATATTCTTTCTTTCACTCTCTCTCTTTCTCTTTCTTTCACTGCTAATGTTACACGCTATTATTATGAATCCTCCTCTTCCTCATTATTCACCATCAACATAGTCATCATCACTATCATCGTCGTCGTCACCGTCATCGTCGTCTTCATCCTCATCATCATCATTATCATCGTCGTCGTCATCGTCATCATCATCATCATCATCATCATCAGCAGCAGCAGCAGCAGCAGCAGCAGCACCCAAACCATGAACAAAACCCACCACCAGCGCCATCTTCACCATCAGCATTTTTTCCACAAGTATAACAAGCAGCAGCAGCAGCAGCAGTAGCAGTAGTAGTAATAGTAGCAGTAGTAATAGTAGTAGTACCACCACTACTACCGTCACTACATTCGTTTACAACACAGTAAACCACACAAGATCTGAGCCATTAAACAAATAAACTGAGTCACAGATGATGTAAAGTCAACAATCCATTATAGATTGATCGGTAATAACACGGCGAGGGTCTCAATGTGATCTCTCGACCAGTTAGAAATAGCAGCCAAATTTCCGTTGAAAAGAAATTTTACCATCTTAAATAAATAAAGGATTAATTGAATAATGTAGTTTCAAATGCACCCCCGCTAAATAGCGGGGTGATCAGATAGAATGTTTTTTTTTTTTATTACCGATCTATTTGATCAAGGTTGACTTGTAGCCAAGCAATAAAAACCACAACAGCAACAACAGCATATACAACAAAAACAACAGCAACAACAACGACGACGACTACAACGACTACGGCAACGGCAACAACAATAACAACAACAACAACCATCAGCTTCAAAGATCGATAGCCAATGGATTTTGAATACTGTAGGGTTCTGGAACCATTTTAGTACCAATGTGAATTATTAAGGCTGAAAATTTTGTAGGAGCACATCTGAATTGATTAAAATAATTAATTTTACAATTTCATGGGATTGCGTTCTTTTTTTTTTTTACCGCTTAATCAGGGAGGTTGGTACCCTTTATACATCTCCCCGCCCAAAAGCACATCATTCCGTCTTCTCCATGACGGGTAGGTATGTTTCTGAGTAAGATTCAGCTGGCATTTGTAGGAGGGATGGGGGCTCCGAAAGGAGTCTTAGGGAATAGCATCCCAGCTTCCCTGAGCTAGTTTTCCACCATATTTCTTAAAAATCGTGGTAGAGGCCTCGGTCTCAGAAACTGAGGTTGGGGGTAAGCAAGGGCATGCTCCCCGTAGAAAATCCAGCCC
>NC_068987.1:65387567-65389136 GCF_001194135.2 Octopus bimaculoides | reverse complement strand
ATGATGATGATGATGATGACGATGATGATGATGATGATGATGACGATGATGATGATGATGATGATGACGATGATGATGATGATGATGATGACGATGATGATGATGATGATGATGACGATGATGATGATGATGAAGAATGACCACGTAAGGGTTATCATATTGGTTTCGGGATCATTATTGTTGGCACCACTGCTGCAGCTGCTACTGCTGCTGTTGTTGTTGTTGTTGTTGTTGTTGTTACTGCTGCTGTTGTTGATATTGTTGGAGTTGTAGTTGTCGTTTAGTCCCCGAGTCGACTCCAATAAAGTCGATCGTTGATAAAAGGACATCCAAGACTTAACCATTCCATATTCCTTTATCTGCTTACAACGTTTAGTTTAACCTTGATTGCATTATCCAACGTACTCTTCTCTAATTCAAAGTCATAATATGTGATTTGAGAGAATTTCAGCAGTTTATTTCCAGCAAGACGAGCGAGCTCGGTGAGGTCCCCTCTCCATGGCCCGTGTATTTGTTAGTTCGTACATTTGTTGTAGGTTATCTTGGCCGGTGGTCTTGAAGTGAAAGTGCGTTCCCTTGTGATTGGAGCGTTGTACTCACGATCGCAAGATCGTAGCTTCGACTTCCGGATCTGGCGTTGCGTCGTGTTCTTGAGCAAAACACTTCATTTTACGTTGCTCCAGCCCACTTAGCTGTAAATGGGTAACCCTGCAACGCACTAGCATCTCGTTCAGGGGGGAAAATACTCTGTTCGCAGTCACATATACACTATGGAAACTGAATAAACCGGTCTTATGACTCCTCGGACTCGGGGCAATAATGTCCTCGGGTTGATGATGATGATGATGATGACGATGATGATTTTGACGGCGACGGTGACAGCGATGACGACGACAACGACGATGATGATGGCAGGTGTAACCATAACTTTACGATGATTACCATAATTTTCTTGTTGCGAATCCAATTCTTGGACCGAGTAATGCGGCTTGCATAACCATGAATGAGCAAACACACACACGTACACACACACGTACACACACACGTACACATACATTTCACCTTACTCTAATTTATTCAGTTGCAAATATGCACTGATTAGTTTTGTGATCATCTGCAAACGTGCGTTGATCAACTTCTGGTACAACCCTCTCCCTTCCTCGAGCTTTCACACAACAAATGTTTCATAAGGTCAAGTGTAAGAGGACCAAGAACACGTTTGTGTCTGCTCGCAATCACACAGGCGCCTAAAACAATTAGCGAAAGCAAGGTACATGCTACAAAGCCACAAACGCCAGTGTCGGCTAGCAGTACTACGCTCTATATACTGCTGCTCTTGTATAAACCATCTCTGTTGTGTCTACAAATTTAAGTGCTTGTTTGTTATATTGTCCTATCATTGCAATGCTAATTGCTCTGCTCCGTAGCTTAATGACACCGCTGACATTTAGAATAGTATTAAAATTCAAGAACATATGGTGGATTACACACACACACACACATATATACATACATACGCATATATATATGTATAGGCGTAGGAGTGGCTGTGTGGTAAGTAGCTTGCTT
>NC_068987.1:65386748-65387008 GCF_001194135.2 Octopus bimaculoides | reverse complement strand
TATGTATATATATATGTATATGTATATATATCATTATCTAACTATCAATCTACCTAGTTTTCTAACTACAACAACTATTACTGTTGTTGCTGCTGCTGCTACTACTATTACTACTACTACTACTACTACTACTACTACTACTACTACTACTACTATTACACACACACACACACACATACACACGCGCGCACACATTGCTCCACATGTTTCTGAATTATAAAATTATAAGATTCAAGAATGTGTGGACTATATATATATAT
>NC_068987.1:65385492-65386074 GCF_001194135.2 Octopus bimaculoides | reverse complement strand
TATATACATGCACATATAATTACAAGATTGCACGTCAGACTGAGAAATAGATAGATAGATAGATAGATAGATAGATAGATAGATAGATAGATAGATAGATAGATAGAGCGTAACATCATCCGTTATTTGTGTGCGAAAAGACCAGACGCCGGCTGTATGACAAGATCAAGGTGACATTTGCAATAGTAATAGCGGAAGTAATAGATATTTCCGGTTGACCTATGTACTCACTTAATTTTAAATTGAATCTAATCTTACAATACACAAGACATGTCTGTGTATATCCACGATTGCATGAATGTGTGTGTATGTATGTATGTTTGTATATACGTATGTATGCATGTATGTATGTATGTATGTATGCATGTATGCATGTATGTATGTATGCATGTATATATGTATGTATGTGTGTATTTATAGATACATATATACATATGTGTGAATATGTGTGTATGTATGTATACGCACACATACATATATTATGTATGTGTATATATATATTATGTATGTGTATATATACATACATATATATATATATATATACATATATATATATATATACATACATAAATATATATATAT
>NC_068987.1:65383486-65385256 GCF_001194135.2 Octopus bimaculoides | reverse complement strand
ATGCTGTTGCATCTAGGTAGGGTCGCTATGCCAATAACAAAACAATAACACACATACACGCACACACACATATTCACATGCATACATATGCATATATACATATATGGTAGTGGTGGTGGTGGCGGTTGTCGTCGTCGTCATCGTCGTGGTGTAGTAGTGGTCGTGGTGGTAGAACCGAAAGATAGCTTGCTGCGGTGGTATGATGGCCTCAGTGTGCTCTGCTGTTAGCACTGGTCGGGTTGACTGTGAGATGGTAATATCGACTGATATTGGGTGCCCCTGGATTTGTCATGTATGATCAGTGCAATAATGTAGCGTTAACAATTTGATTAAATTCTAAACAGAAAATCGATACCATTTGCTGTCCGCCATGCCTTTTAGTACATGTACACTGATCTCTATGATGGCTGTTATTTGTGTATGACAAAGGTAACTGGTTTCATGAAGACAGATCAACTATCAAAACTGTCAACCAGCCTTGAAAACAATATTAGACGATGAAGCAATGACCACAGATCAGATAACAGTTCTTCTAAGATTCAACAAGTACGATTCGTAATATCGAATCAGTGAAAGATAGCCAACATATTCTAGGTGCAGCTAGTGTCTCCACATCTGCTAAGTCAAACAGAGCTAAGAGGTTTGATACATAATTTGGAATTAACGAAAGAAAAGGTAAAGTTGTTTGGTTCCAAATTTCAAGAACTGAATTTTCTTCAGTCAAACATTTAACTTTCCTGTTGCGTGTAGTAACGTTTCTTTTAACCTTCGCTACAGATTTACACCGGTCGCAAATGTTGATCCAGGTGTCTTGCTGGGGTCCTCCAGTAGAGTTGCAATTACTCCAGTGACTTTCGTATAAGTCTTGCTATTGCCAAGGTGTTGGTATGCTAGGCCGTTGTATGTGTCCTGCGTAACAACACAAAATTCCTAGCGTTTTGCTATCGTCACATGAAGTGTTTTCATTTTACAGCTAAAAGAAACGTTTGTGTTTTGCCATGATATCAATGGTCTGATGATGTAAGAGACTGGCTGTGACTAAGATCTGGAAGAATTGAGAGTTTTTTCTTTGAATCTAGTAGTGTAATTCCTAAAGCTATCATTCAACACAATGCCGATGAGAAACCTTCAATACCGGCAGCATGTGGTGTTAACATTATTTAAACATGACAAACATAAAACAGGAAGGTAACATACTGTGCATTTGTAACACAAGCCGGAGGGTGGGAGAAAAGAGGGAAGGGTATTCGGCAAGATTGTCTTTGCAGCATTAAAGCACCGCCTCATTTCCTGGGTAACGCAATGTACTGAGGTTTCTACATTTATTTGTCGATAGAACGTCACAGATTACTTTTGGGCCCCTAAATTAATGGCGCTCCCGAGCAACCGCCTCTTTTATCTAAAACTGCATTGGTCCTTGGTTACAGTAAAATCTGACTGTGATAGGGAAATTTGGTCATGAGATCTAGATTCAGTATCAGAGATTTAGCAGAAAGCAGTAGTTCTTTTGACTGTAACACACACACACACACACACACACACACACACACACACACAAATGAAATTTGTTGCCTCGTGTAATTATATTTTTTACGTATATTACCAGGGTTGCAATATTGGTGATATGCACCAGTGTATAAAGAGAGGCAGCCACGTTACTACTGGAAGGCAGTTCGGTCGGCGCTCTGTGATTCTATATTCCCCGCCCAAGGCCAAACAGTTTTGGGATAGAAGTACAATCACTTAAATTAATTCTAATTTTAATTTATT
>NC_068987.1:65379938-65382325 GCF_001194135.2 Octopus bimaculoides | reverse complement strand
ATAGTGACCAGCAATGTGTAACATTTGATAGCCTGGTTAGTCTACATATATATATATATATAAATATATATTTGTATGTATGTATATATATGTGAATAATATATATATATATATATGTTTGTGTGTCTGCTTTTTGTCCCCAACCATCGCTTGACAACCGATGTTGGTGTGTTTACGTCCCTGTTCGGCAAAAGAAATCGATAGAATAAGTACTAGGCTTATAAAGAATAAGTACTGGGATCGATATCTTCGACTAAAGGCGCTGCTCCAGCATGGCCGCAGTCAAATGACTGAAACAAATAAAAGAATAAAAGACTACACTCCACAGAAAGACGTTAGTCGAGTATAGAGCGTAATAAGAGACTATTTAAATGACAAGGGCACAATGAATTATGCAATGAACTTCACTTGCTTGCAGATGTTTCTGCTACAAGATGCAATGCTCTCATAGTTAACTGTTCGTGTATCACGTTATAGCTTCATCGGAGCTAAGAGAAGAATTAGAATAAGAGGTTGATGGGGTGAAAAACCAGAAACATTGCAGTAGCGGGAGAAGAGACAATTGTGGAATGATAGTTCTGTGAGACTTGTTGCTGTAACATGTTGGTAAAAGACTATTTGCCAATTTGTCGGATCTTTTATCTTTTGTGTTTTATTTGTTTCAGTTACTGGACTACGGCCAAACTGGCCTTGCGGGGGATTAGCTGAACAAATTTAGTCGAACTTTTTTGTGTCTATTTATTCTATTTATTGTTTTTGCAGGACCACTAGGTTATGGGGATCCAAACAAAGGAACAACGGTTGCCAAGCGGTAGGGGACTACCAGAACACAAACACAAAGATACACACTCATGAATACATACATCCCACACGCACACACACCGCTAAGTTACGGAGACGCAAACAATGCAACAACAGCTGTCAAGCGTTATTCGAGACATACCACTCCCGTCACTCCTCGCTAGCTATGCAAGCGCAGAGCGAGGGGAGTCATCTACACCAAATGTTTCTTTTATGAAGGCCCCACTTTAGGGTCTGCTGTATAAGTCCGTATACAGGAGTGGGGATAATTCAAGGACCGCACTGGGTGGCACATACTAGCTAAGCTACTGAGTTACACTAAGCGATGGCGCTAGTTAGCAGGCTGGAGTCTCGTTCGTTAACGGAATCAACCAGACGGGTCGTTCCACCAACGAAGAACGTCTATGTCGTTCTTAGTTGGTGGAAGGATCAAGAAAGGCCTATCGATCTGTCTAGCGAGGTTCGAACCAGGGGTGATTTCCCGTGTATTTATGCACAGGCACACATACACGAATGCATAAACACGTGCACACACATGCACAAACGCACGCATACAAAGATAATACATAAACATTACATAAACAAATAAAATATATGGATCTCCTTCAATTTCGACGATAACTACTCACTTGTTCAATCAATTGAATAACATTGAACGAGCGTGTGACTGACTGAGTACTCCAGTGACATGTACACCATTAACGAAATTCTCAGGTAGAATCAGTTTCACAGAGTGTGACAAGGTTAGACCTTTTGAATTAGGGTACAGTCCACCCTACGAGATTCCGAGCTGTTTCCGTCAGCTCAAATCACGAAGTCTTGCGTCGGTACGTGGCTATGGTAATAAGATGCTTGCCCAAAATGCCTAGCTGTGCGATCGAACCTGGTATCTCGTAATTCTGAAATGAACTTTTAAACCACTCAACTGTGCTGCATCCAAAATACATACATACATGCGTACATAGATGCACACATACATGCATACACATGCATACATACATACATACATACATACATACATACATACATACATACATACACACTTACATACATACATATATCCATGCAATCATCTATACATCCATCCTTCCATCCAACAATCCAATCATCCATCCATCCATCCATACATACATACATACATACATACATACATACATACATAGGTGAGAACAGTTCATTCATACTAGTGAGAAAGAGGGCATACTTATAGTGAAAAGCATCAAAACCCACAAGTTTTCGACCCAAATCATAAAGTTACATATGTACGTTAAATTATTGACAAATATTTATTATTTAAGCAGTGATGTTGAAAAGAAAGGGTTTCCATGTAAATTCATTCTACAAGTGGAATAGTAAAAGTATGCAAGACTTTTCTAAAATTAACCTCAATATGTATTTATGCACTGCTATTATCTGAATTCCTTTGATAGAAACTATTTTTCTTAGAAACCAGCCTCCTTCTTATCGGAAGAATTCAAAGAATTAAAGGAGAAAGCGACCATAAATACACAAACACAGACAGACAGACAGACAGACACACACACACACACACACACACGCACACACACACACTCACACAAACACAA
>NC_068987.1:65377485-65379114 GCF_001194135.2 Octopus bimaculoides | reverse complement strand
TGTGTGTATGTGTATGCGTGTGTGTGTTTATGTATATATGTATGTATGTATGTATGTATGTATCTATGTACGTATGTATGCATAAAGCGATAAAGAGAGAGAGAGAGAGGAAGAGAATCTATATTCAGTGTATAATTATAAGATATTTATAGTAAGTCTATTTTCAGTACTTCACAGTGATTCATATGTTTTTCTGTCACTTGGAATCAAGCCCCATTGTCGACATATTTAGACTCCCGTTGGTCAGAAATTCCAACGTAGGTGGAACGTAAACATGTTTATTAAACCACAAATTAATCTGTAACAATCCTATTAGTTATATGTGTTTAACGTTAGCAATGAGTAATTACATATCATTATCGGTGAAAGGTTTCAATGTGAGATGGTTTATTATTATAAAGACATTAATTATATGAATCCATTAGTGTTTTATTTCATTTTTCATTTGTTTCAATCACTTGCCTGTGGCCATGCTGGAGTATCGCTTTTAGGTTTTAGTCGAACAAATCGACACTGGTACTGTTTGTAAAACCTGGCACTTATTCTATCGGTTTCCTTTTTTGCCGAACTGCCAGGTTACGGGGACGACCCCCTTTAGTCATGAATGACCATGGGATTGCATCTAGAAAGCTACCCACTGAGGCACAAGTTCGGGCATGGTTATTTGTGGAAGACCAGCAGTTACCCATGCATACCAACCTCTCATCTCCACACCACCAATATTATCCAAGGGAAAGGCAAAGGCTGATATAGTTTGGCACCAGTGACATCATAACTCATTTCTACAACTGAGTGAAGTGGAGCAACATGAAATAAAGCGTCTTGCTGAAGAACACAACACACAGCCCGATCCGGGAATCGAACTCTCTACCTCATGATTGTAAGCCTGATGCTGTAACCACTGAGCCATATGCCTTCGTATCCACGCAGTTGTGTTCAACCTAAAACTACACGGTTCGGAAGTTTTTTAACTATACGGCTACGCTTGTGCCATTTGTGATGGATTAATATACAGACGGTAAGTGTATGGGTGTAACTGTACGGTTAAGATGTTTTAATGTTGTACTGGACTGGTATACACACAGTATTAATGCCAGTTCTCTTTGAATGTTACTGATAATCTATAATACAGAGTAATCTGTAACATCATTTAATCGTCGACAACTAATCTCGCATCCTCACCAAGCCAGCCTTGTAAAGATGGTTGTGAGAAACATAGCTGGACAAAAACAAGGTCTATCAAAAGACCTCAGGTGGTGAGCTGGCAGAATCATTAGCGCGCCGGGCAAAATGCTTAGCGGCATTTCATCCGACTTTACATTCTGAGTTCAAATTCCGCCGAGGTCGACTTTGCCTTTCATCCTTTCGGGGTCGATAAGTTAAATACCAGTGAAATACTGGGTCGATTTAATCGACTAGTCCTCTCATCCAAAATTTCAGGCCTTGTGCCTTTAATAGAGAAGATTATAAGAAGAAAAAAACATACCCAGACAGTGTCGTATCTAGCGTCCTGTCCGGGACAGTTTTTGAGTTTGCCGCCCCAATCCAGATCCCTGAGTCTACACAGGCTTATACAGCAGACCAAAAATGGCCGCCCTCACCTAAAAGCGTCGATATTCTTTTCTACTC
>NC_068987.1:65376372-65377283 GCF_001194135.2 Octopus bimaculoides | reverse complement strand
TGACCCCAGTACGCAATTGGTACTTAATTTATCGATCTCGAAAGGATGAAAGGCAAAGTCGACCTCGGCGGAATTTGAACTCAGAACGTAAAGACAGACGAAATACCGCTAAGCATTTCGCCCGGCGTGGTAACGTTTCTGCCAGCTCGCCGCCTTTAAAGAATCTTTTCTGCTTTAGGCACAAGGCCCGACATTTTTGGGGTGGGACCAGTCGATTACATCGACCTCAGTACGCAACTGGTACTTAATTTATCGACACCGAAAGGATGAAAGGCAAAGTCGACCTAGGTGGAATTTGAGCTCAGAACGTAAGACTGATGAAATACACTAAGCATTTCGCCCGGCGTGCTAACGTTTCTGCCAGCTCGCCGCCTTAGTGTGCAAGAATATTGACTGCATTAACTACATATTGTTGAACTGGTATGCAAAGAGTAATTGCTTGGCTCCAATGGCACTTTTGATGTCACGACCTTCCCACGCAGTCATGACCTTCCCACTCAGTCACGACCTTCCCGCGCAGTCACAACCTTCACGCGTTATCTTTCTTTTTTAAAAACAGCAGGGTATCATTCGAGGGAGATTTGGCTGCTATTTCTAGCATGTATACAGGTAGTTTTATCTTATGATAATTACAACCTTGTGCTGATGTGAAAGTTCGTCTTGTCAAACGAACGATCGCCATGCCTGAACCATTATGATTGACCGCTAACTCCAGAAGATTTTTATTCTCTCTCTGTTTATTTCCCCGTGTTCTTTTCAGTTGAAGAGCGTAGGCTCGAAACGTAAAAGACTTTCTCACCTACCCAAGCATCAAACTAATACACCTGCTTGTTGTTTATAAAACCTGTCTTCGTTTTTTTTTTTTTTTCTGTAAATTTCAACTATGTGTGTGTGTGTGTGTGTGTGTGTGT
>NC_068987.1:65372858-65373496 GCF_001194135.2 Octopus bimaculoides | reverse complement strand
ATATATATATATATATATATACTCACACACATACATATATATATAATTTTTTTTGAATGAGTTGTAAATAAACATACGAACATATACTAAATACACAATCCAACAGAAAACAGAGGATCACCAGCTCCTCTTCAGTTATCGGCCAGAGGGTCGAGCGCAATTTCGGCCATTATCGATAATATTCCTTCCACTCTGGAGGCAGCGGCAAGAAACTTGCCGGGAATGGTACCAAAGTATAACAGACAATAAACAGAATAAAGGCTTAGGGCCACACGAAGACAACAATTAAAATGATGCTAATACATATACAAAAAAAAAAATCCAGATTACAAATTTACATTTATACCAATAATAATTGGTGGATTTGGTTTTGTGAGCAAATGCCTGACAGTCGGAATAAGCTTGGATTTTCAGAAGAAACCAACTAATTCGCACATTACAAATATACTCAGTAAGCGGAACAATAAAAATATGCAAAACTTTTGTTAGAAACTGGCTCCTTCCTCAAAGGAAGAATTTAAGTGACTAAAAACAGAAGAGAACATATATAAATAAATGTGCGCGCGCACACAAACACACACACACACACACACACACACACACACACACACACACACACACACACACACACACACACA
>NC_068987.1:65368034-65370718 GCF_001194135.2 Octopus bimaculoides | reverse complement strand
AAAGTGGGCCCTCATGCTAAGCGTTAAAACACTATTTTTAAAGATGATATTTATAATATAAACTATAATATCAATTCTCAGATACGGAAGAAGCAGAAACAAAGAAGTATTTTGGTTTAATGCTCTGTACATTGTAAACGAGGAATCGCTAATCATTTGTTTAACTTATAAGATAAGTATTATTCGAAATGTCATAGACATCCTTTTTTTTTTTTTTTTTTTCAAGAAATAATCTTAAATTTAGTTGTACACTAAAATTTGCTTAGAAATCTTAATCATGATTTCATTGTTGATATTGTTTAATACATGTAAATTTGTCCGCTAAGAAGTTTAAAACTTTCGAAATCGAAAGTTCGAATGCATCTACATTTAATAATTCAACTTTTAAAGGTTACAACGATGTTATTGAAAATCTTTTTAATAACATGAAACAATCAACATAAGTATACTTTCAGGAATCCCGAAAGATCTTTGGGGAAAAAAAAAATGAATGAAAGAAACAGGCTAAAATAAGCTTATTATCAAGTTAACGATGTTTGTAATATACATGGAATATTTTCTTTACCAAAAAATACATTACAAACATCTTAATCATAATCTCAAACCCCTTCAGATTTGATATTTATTTCCTCCATGGAAAAAATTTTCCAATAAATAATTCTAAAATGTCTAACGGTTGCTTGCCAGACTGACTCGTACCAAACACTTTGTAATATATGCCAAACAATTAAGTGGTTTTCTATTATTAATGTATTTTTCATATACAACGTTTTCGTCGTCTGAAAATGAAATTGTTGCTGAACTTTCTTGTATAATACTATTACACATTCCTACCAAATCAAATATTTTTTTTTCTATCATTAGCTTTGCGTTAAGGCTACGAGCTGGCAGAATTGTTTGCACACCGGACAAAATGCTTAGCTGTATTCCTTCCGGCTTTACGTTCTGAGTTAAAATACAGCCCTGGTCAACTTTGTATTTCATCCTTTCGTGTCGATAAAATAAGTTCCAGTTGAGCACCGGGTTTGATGTAATTGATTTCCTCCTCCTACAAAATTTCAGGCCTTGTGCCAATAGTAGAAAGGACTATTAGCTTGCATTGAAAGGTGGCAAACTAGCTGAATTGTTAGTACGCCGGACAAAATGCTTAACTGTATTTCTTCCGGCTTTACGTCGTGACTTCAAATTCCACCGACATTCCTTTTATCCTTTTTGGGTTGAGCACTGAGAGGGAGGTTCATTGATCCCCAAGTTTGAGGCTTTGTGCCTATTGTAGAAAAACTCTAAAAAAAAACAACTTACATTTTTTTGTCTTTTCAGCTGAAAATAAATTTTATCATATTAGCCTATGTGGTCGATAGACAATGTCATTAGAACGTTGGACAAATGCCTTGCGGTGTTTTGTTTTGGCTCTTTCCGTACTAAGTTCAAATTCTGCCAAAATTAACTTTTTCTTTCATCCCTCCAGGGTTGAGAAAATGTAGTTTCAGTTGCGTGGTGAGGTTGGCGTAATCGACAAAGGCCCCACAACCACTCACCTATTGCTGGCCTTCGGCCAAAATTAGAGACAATTATATAACTCTACCCCATCCTTCTTTCTCTGGATTGTTATAAATTTCCCTGTATACACCCTATAATGTGTGTGTGTGTGCGTGTGTATGTATAGGCACACACTTACATACACGTATATACATATATATATAAATATACAAGTACACACAAACATGCACACACACACACACACACGTATATATACGCACAAGAACATTATATGCACACACGTAAATGCACATACAGATACAAATGTACACATAAAAGTATGCATACATACATATATATATGTGTGTATGTGTGTGTGTGTGTGTGTATGTATGTATATATATATATGTATATGTATACAATACAAACATACATGCATACATATAGACAGACAGACAGACAGACAGATAGATAGATAGATAGATAGATAGATAGATAGATAGATAGATAGATAGATAGATAGATAGATGAGTGTATTTGTTCATGTGTATGAGTGTGTGTGTGCGTATGTGTACGCATATGTGTAAGCATGTGTATACGTGTGAGTGTCTTGCTTACTATATTACTCTTAATATAAGTTTTGTTACTGCTTTTGTCTCGTTATAGTTTTTTTTTTTAATTTTATTATTGCTCTTGTCGAAGTCTGTGAAAATGAACTTTTCCTCAAAGTTCTTTGTTAAGTTAGCGTGACCTATCCCTCAAGATGTCTATCAACCAAATAAAAAAGAAAAACGTGCGCTACATGTGCACATGCGTATCTGTATGCGTACATGCGTGTGTGCACTGTGTGGAGGCGTTTATGTGTGTATATGTGTGTCTGAGTAGGCGAAGATATTTTCTACATCTGGTCACATTCTTTTACGTTAGTTTTGACTTCCTTCTCACTGTGATTCACACACACGCGCACGCTTGCTGGTCCGTATGCATACATAGCACAAACATCTATCTATCTATCTATCTATCTATCTATCTATCTGTCTTCCTATATATATATATATATATATATTTATTTATTTATGGGTTTCAGTCAAGTGACTGTGGTCATGCTGGAGCACCACCGTGATTTTCTGTCTTTATGCTTTGCTCTCTTCACGTTCCTTGCATGGCTCTTCTCCTGCACCTGATATAGTCCAATCAAGAGTTTT
>NC_068987.1:65362715-65364255 GCF_001194135.2 Octopus bimaculoides | reverse complement strand
ACCTGGATCCTTGGATCTTACCTGTACATATCAATATATATATATATATATATATATACATATAAAGGGAGAGGGAGAGAGAGAAATTCATTGCTAATTCATAGCTCCTCTGAAACAAATTTGCTTATGAAGCTATACAGCGAAACTAGAGTTCCTTTGCGAAGACATTGATATAAAGAGAGGACAAATTTTATTCTATTGACAGTTATATTGAACATGCATAATGTTTTCTTCGGAGTTTTCCCTGCCTCATTGGTCTCTGATTCAAAACCTTATATGTGTGCACATTGAAGATATTTTTCAGCACTGTTAATGACAAAATGTTGTGAGAAATATCTGTTGTATGCGATTAAATAATAGCTTTTAAAAAGATTTGCAGGGAATTGAAATGTAACGTAGGTGTTCATCATTTATCTTGAGAACGACCCACTGTGAAAATATACATATACGCATATATACATACACACAGACATATATACATACACCCAGACACACACTCACACACATATGTACACATACATATATACATATATATAAATTAAAATACGGGGACAGCTTGTCTGTCTTGTGTATGAATTATAAATAAGCATAAGAATGTTTGATAAACAGACATTTAACCTCGCTGTGTAAATAGATCCCATGGTTAATACACAGTGCTTTCTCTGCAGGATCAATCGGTGAACAACACGACTAGGCTAACCTGTTTATTACTGGCTCTCCAGCAGTGTCGCCGCCGTTTGCTATACAGAAACAGAGAATACACCTTATAACTACTTATGACAAATGTTATGTCTAACATGTGCCAATTTCACTCATTTGCATACCAGTACGTTCGTTGGCTGTATGTTTTAATTAATTAATATACTGTGACAGCTGTTGGTTTCTTTTGCAGAGCAAAAGACATAGAGGCTTCCAATGAGCCAGAAATAAGCAGGCGAGGCCGGTCGAGTTGTTCTCCAGAGAAAACTCTGTTATTTAACCACGGAAACTATTTACAGAACGAGGCTAAATATACATATTTATCAAACATACGCAGGCATCATATGTGTTCACACGCGCGCGCGCACACACACACACATATAGTGCTTCGGCACTTCAGCTAATTAACAGACACTGCCAACGAATATGCATATATGCAAATATATAACATCGGCACGTGATACCCACACAATACGTACGTCCGAGAAGAAAACATTTCAGGAAAACCAAAGTATTATACATTAGTAATATAGCGAGTTGAAATCCCTTTCATCCTTCCATGGTCGGTAAATAAGATAGTCGTTCAGTGCGTTGGAGTGTTGAAATATACGTGATGCCATGGTTGATCTGTTCCAGCTCTTTGCGACCAGAGTTCAAATTCTACTCCTTACTGGAGTATCGTCAGTAGTAACATTGACTTCAAGACCAATTTCAAACGAAAATAAAAATTGAGAAAAGAAAATCAAAAATGAAAGACAGACTAATCATGAAACTCTAAAGAGTTCACAAAACCAATGTTGCATGTTTTTATGAAAGTCCTGTGTATCTAGAAGATGCAGCA
>NC_068987.1:65359605-65360559 GCF_001194135.2 Octopus bimaculoides | reverse complement strand
ATATATATATATATATATATATATATATATATATATATACTTACTTCTATACATGCATATGTATACATACATTTAAATATTCATATATGTATATGTGCATATATATTATGTGCATATATATATATATACTGCTGAACGTAAATTATACATACGCTGCATCTAAGTAATATACTAATACTGTCACATACATTCGTACGTATATGATGTACGTGAGTCATTTAAACGATAGCAATAGGCACGTACTTCATCTGCAAATCTACAAAGAAAACTAAAAGCACGCGTACATGTGCACGTATGAACATATATACATGCATAAACACATACATAAACACATACATACATACATACATACATGCATACATACATACATACATACATACATACATGCATACATACATACATGCATACATACATACATACATACATACATAGACGCTGTATTTTCATATGGTGCAAAGTTCTGGTGAAAACAATATACATTACCGTTTGGGAGAAAGACTCCCCAAGGTTAAGTGTCAAAATTCGTGTGATTTAGAATGGCTTCACACATTTCAATACCGGTACAGTCCTGTCAAAACCCTCGCTAAATTTTAAAATAATAACCCTAACATTGTCCTTTGAGACGAGAAAGCAGTTAACGTAGACTAATATGGAAATCGGCAACTCTAGTGAATCTGAAGATCTTGTCTTAAGTCATTAAAGATAGGACGCTTGTGATATAGTTGTTTTTCGAACAATTGTTGTTTTCTCTGACAAAGAGAAACAACAGAAACAGACAGACAGGCAGGGTGAGATCTAAGTGATCGTACGAGACGGGAAGACAGAGTTGCCTCGAGACATCAAATCTTGATGAAGTTGAAAGGGTATCTTCGTGGCATACACCGTGTCTTGAATGTTTGAAAACATAGTGAAGTTCATCCCTCCTCAGGTCTGATCAAAGTCGATTTCTTTTTT
>NC_068987.1:65357345-65359100 GCF_001194135.2 Octopus bimaculoides | reverse complement strand
ATAAAAGACCGATAAAATAATTACCAGACTTATAAAAAACAAATACTGGAGCCAATTTGTCAAAGCAGTGCCCTGGCGTGAGTGCAGTCCAATGACTGCAACAAGTAAAAGATAAAGGGTACAATGATTAAATACACACTCGCACACACAATACACACACAATACACATACGTACGCACACACACGCACACACACACACACACACACACACACACACACACACTAACATACTTCCTCAAATTCAATGAAAGTTTATAAATACGGATTATCCTAGTTGAAATTTAAACGATTTAAAATGCTCAGACACATACATGTACGAACACATACATATACGTACACAAATGGAAACACATACACACACATACAATACACACACGCATACATACGCACACAGGTATACATACACACACAGGTATACATACACACACATAGACTGTAAGCTTAATCATTATCAGTTGACAAGACGATAGACAGAGCGATACACAGCAATGTATACAACCATCTTAATACATTGGTACATTATGTATGTACGTGTGTGAGTAAGTGTGTGTGTGTGTGTGTGTGTGTGTGTGTGTGTGTGTGTGTGCGTGCGTGTGTGTGTGTGCGTGCTTATGTGTGTATATGCGTGCACGCGTGTATGTACGTATGTGTATGTACCCCTGTATGTAGTATGCGCAATATATAGGTTAGCATTATGAACTACATAATAGACACATACTTCTACTTATACGGAATAAATGGGATTTCTTACGTGTAATGCTGTGAGTTTAAAGGCTGCAATTAATTGAGGTTGCTCTTGCAATTAGAAAACAAAGCTTTTTCAGCTGGTGGTGTTAAAGATCTATAAACGAAGAACAGGGGAGCTAACTGCAATAAATAAAGGCGCTGTTAAGAAGTGACCTTGTCTTTAAAACAAATGGTGAGACCAACTGACGTGTTTCAGTCTTGTTAGGTATCATTAGTCTTGTTTGATTTCATCATCAAAATACATTCATCTCAGATGGCAAGACAAAGAAGAGATCAGTGTATATCAAAATAGAGAGGAAATAGTGATGTTAATAATTAACTCTGACAGCTTATTAATAGCGCTCCAGACACTTCGCTAATCTGATGAGATCTCATAGGGTCAAAACATGACCTCACTGATTTTTTTTTATTTTCTAAAAAAGATGTCCACAATTTTTCTCTACAATACAAACACCGAAAACAATAGGCGAAAGCATGCATACGAGTGACGTAATCATGCTTTTGTATATGTATATACATTGGTCATGTACTGTTCCTGTGGAGCAGCCATCTAAATTCTTCTTTTCTTGTTTTGTAAGTGTCCATATTTCGACTTTGACTTCGCTCATGATATAGAACTAATTCCGAATGAAGTAGAGCAAACACAAGTGTTGCTCAAAAGTGTGGAGACCCCAGCAAGTGAAATCGGTCACCACACACATGTGAAGGTAACGATGTACATGTCCTTCAACCAAAACAAAGATTTCCATCTGTATGCAATGAGCGGATCAAAAATGAGTTCCTTTGAGAATTTCAAGTATCTTGGGAATTGAGTAAACAGTTCTGATGTCAGAAGCGCACAAGCTTGGACAACGAGTCACAAACTCAGGAGAGTATGGAAGCCAAGATTGTCAAGAGCAATACGAACTAGACTGCTCTTTGGCGCTATATATATATATATATATATATATATAGATAGATAGATAGATAGATAGATAGATAGATAGATAGATAGATAGATAGATAGAT
>NC_068987.1:65356413-65356984 GCF_001194135.2 Octopus bimaculoides | reverse complement strand
TAAATATATATATATATATATATATATATATATGTGCATATGCATAAAAATATATATATATATATATCTGTATATATAGATATTTAGACATTTACGTTATGTATGTATGCAGTTATGTGTACATATCTATGTACTAATGCATATATCTGGACATATATGTATATATTTACGTGCATCTATATGTGTGTATATACAGATGTATAATATAAAGAATAATATTCAGAACATGGTTCATACACACACGCAGGCGCACAGTCACACGCAGTCGCACTTACACACGTTGGCCATTTTACTGAATTACACATTGTATTTTATGCATTAAATTAGCATATTTATAATAAGCTGGAAATCATCTAGTCTTTCATATTAAGAAATAAATATGGTTTTCAATCATCTAGATGAAATGCGAGAAAAGTGATGTTCTTTTCACGCGCCTCTCATTGTTGTCCATAACAAAGGATGATATGGAAGACATTGAAGGTGAAAAAACTTGTATCGTCTATTCTCGCCCACCTCTTTCTCTCTATATATATTTTCATGTGTGTGAGTGTATGTGTGTGTGTACGTATAT
>NC_068987.1:65356123-65356403 GCF_001194135.2 Octopus bimaculoides | reverse complement strand
GTGTGTATATATATATATATATATATACACACACACACACACATAAATGGCCAGTGTGTGTAAGTGCGACTGCATGTGACTGTGCGCCTGCGTGTGTGTATGAACAATGTTCTGAATATTATTCTTTATATTATACAACTATATATACACACATATAGATACACATAGATATGTATATATATACATATGTGCTCATATATAAATATGTACACATAGCTGCATACATACATACATACATAACATAAATATCTAAATTTATGTGGTAATTCTGGTATATATA
>NC_068987.1:65354760-65355583 GCF_001194135.2 Octopus bimaculoides | reverse complement strand
GTGTGTGTGTGTGTGTGTGTGTACAGTGTGCATTCATACATGCACAAGCACACATTCACATATATTATACGTACACTATAAAATGAGCAGAAACGACTCTGACGAAAGTAGCATTAATTTTCATTCAATCTTTCTCAACCGATCGATGGGCCGATTGAGTAAAACAACCAATAACGAACTTTTAATGACTACTGGAAACAGTTGTAAGTCAAATTTATTACAATAATGAAAAATAGTCAATGACCATTATTTATGCCTTGTCTTATCTATATATCTGATTAGATGGGATCCGTAAAGAATCAAAGCATATGAAAGTGAAGCATGTTGCAATTATTGGCTACACAGAATGACGCAAATCTAACAGGTGAGTAATCCATTGTCATCGCACTCAATAAATTGATGAAGAGGAGTTCGCAGTCGTTTGGTAATCCACAACTCCACCCACTCGTGTCCAAAAGTGACCAACGATTAATGGAACCTTGAATGTGGCATAAAAACATGATTAAAAAGTGACGAATGGGTCATCTGGTACTGCTACATTTGTTTCATTACAATTCTTGAATGTGACATAAACATGGTACAATCAGGTATACAGTATGCACAGCATCCATAATATTATGTAATATGTTATACAACTCTCAGACCATCAAATAAAGAAGCGAGCTGTGACATGTTGATTAATCAACAGAGCGTCATCACAATATATTAAGTATCAATATTATACATACATACGTACATACATACAAACCTATATACACACGGACATACATATATGCATGCGTGTGTGTGTGTGTGTGTGTGTGTGTGTGTGTGTGTGTGTGTG
>NC_068987.1:65354375-65354692 GCF_001194135.2 Octopus bimaculoides | reverse complement strand
ATACATATATGCATGCGTGTGTGTGTGTATACTCTTTACACTTTTACTTGTTTCAGTCATTTGACTGTGGCCATGCTGGTGCACTGCCTTTAGACGAGCCAATCGACCCCAGGACTTATTCTTTGTAAGCTTAGTACTTATTCTATCGGTCTCTTTTGCCGAACCGCTAAGTGACAGGGACATAAACACACCAGCATCGTTTGTCAAGCAATGCTAAGGAGACAAACACAGACACACAAACACACACACACACGTACACATATATATATATATATACATATATATATATATATATATAAACATATATACGACGGGCT